>NW_028123052.1:0-211996 GCF_965194805.1 Balaenoptera borealis
CTACCAATGAACATATTTCCACAGAGAAAGACACTCACAGACTTATAAACAAACTAATGGTTAACCAAAATGAAAGGTGGGAGGATCGATAAATTAGGATTATGGGGGTAACATACATATACTAATATATGTTAACATACATACATTGACGTATGTTAAATGTCTATAAACATATAAACTATATGAATTATATAATCTCCAATATATATAAAGTATATAATGACCAAACACCTACCAAATACCAAGGGAGGTCTACTCAACACTCTGTAATAACATACATGGTAACAGGATCCGAAGATGAACAGATATATGTATGAATAATTGACCAGATTCTGTACTGCCAGACAATCACAAGACTCTAATCAAAATTACTCCAGTCAGAAATATAAATTCAATGTAAAAAACCAACATAAGTAAGGAGAAATAAACTGGGGGTTTGTCTGAGCACATTCTACTCTAATTTACAACCGAGAAACACGACGTCCAGGAAGACTCTGTTGCCCTAGTAACAAGAGTTGAGAACGTAATAATGCTGCCGCTTTGTGGCTGTTTCCCACAGCAGCAGCTTTCAACACGGTGCTAATGGTCACTTAACATTCACAAGGACTGCAGGGCTGTAAATGACACCTGCCCTCAAAAAATGCCCTGGGGTAGGGAATAGCCAAGAAAATTCAACACCTGACAAATTTTTCAAGAAGTCAATATGAAGAGGGAAGTTGTACTCACTCTTTTAAAAAAAGGAAAAAAGAAAAAAAAGGACATGTGTAAAGCTCAGTATAAGGAATTATTAGGCTCATGCAAATCCAACCTCCGAAAAGGTTTCACCGCACACCAGTCAAATGACCATCAGCAAAAAGTCTACAAACTATAAATGCTGAAGGGGTTTTAGAGAACTGTGTACCTTCTAGCTGCTGGTGGGATGGAAAGTGGTAACAGCACTAATGAAAACTGAATGGAGCTGCTTTAAAAGGTAAAAATTGAGCTACCATATGATCCGGCAGGGCCCCTTCTGGGCCTATAACCTAAGACCACCAGAATCGGAAAGACAGAGGCAGGCAAATGTGCACTGCAGCAATATTTAAATAGCCAAGACATGGACGCAAAAAAAAAAGGTCCATAAACCGATGAATGGACAAAGAAGACGTGGTATATGTACAGAATGGAATGTTAGCCACGAAAAAAATCAAACAGTGCCGTTTGCAGCACCACAGACGAGCCTACAGATAATCACACAACGTGAAGTAAGTCAAAATGCGAAAGACAAATGTCCCATGATATCACTTATGTTATCTGAAAATTCATAAAAATGAACATATTTCCATAGAGAAAGACAGTCTCAGATTGAGAAGGCAAACTTATGGTTAAGCCAGTGAAAAGGTGTGACGAATGCATAAATTCGGATATTGGGTTAACAAACGTATACTAATACATATAAAATATATCATCACCCAAGACCTATGGAATACCAAGAGGGGTCTACTCAACACTCTGTAATAACCTACATGGAAAAGGACACAAAGATCAAGATATATATATGTGTAGGTGTAAATGAACAAGATTCTGCACACCTAGAACAAACGACATTTTAAAATCCAATTTGCTCTGATCAATACTAAAAATTAAAGACATAAACAAGAATTAAGGAGGCTGAAACTTATGGGGGCTTGTCCTGGCACATTCCACTCTAATCTGCAACCTAAAAGCACAACTTGCAGGAAGGTTCTGTTTCCCTAGCAAGCAGAGTTGGTAACGCAGAAATGCTGCCACCCTAAGGCCGTTTCCTCAAACAGCAGCTTTAAATCCACTGCTAATGGTCACTAATATTGCCAAGGACTGCAGGGGTGTAAACGAGACATGCCCTCCAAAAATGTCCTGGGGTACGGAATGGCCAAAAAATTCAAACACAGCAAATTTTTCAACAAGGCAATTTGAAGGATGTTGATAAAAGCTCGACATCAGGAATTATTAGACACATGCAAATCCAACCTACCCAAAGGTATCACCTCACACCGGTCAGAATGACCATCAGCAAAAAGTCTACAAACAGTAGATGTTGAAGAAGTTGTGGAGAATAGCATAACCTCTAGGTCTAAGTGGGATGTAAACTGGTAACAGCCAATAAAAGGAATAGAATGGCAGTGCGTTTGAAGGTAAAAATTGAGTTACCATATGATCCAGAAGGCCCACTATTGGGCCTGTAACCTGTGAAGGCCAGAATCAAAAAGACACAGGATGGAAAATCGTGTAGTGCATCAGTATTTACAATAGCCAAGACATGGAAGCAACAAAAATGTCCATCATCAGATGAATGGACGAAAAAGAGGTCCACGTACACAATGCAATATTAGACAGGGAAAAGAATGAAACAATGCTGTTTGCAGCACCATAGATGAGGCTAGAGATAATCACACATCTTGAAGTAAGTCAGAAAGCGAGAGACACATATCCTATGATATCACGTATAGGTGTTACCTAAAAATTGATATTAATGAACTTATTTCCACAGAGAAGGACACTCACGTATTCAGAACACAAACTTGTGGTTAACCAAGCGGAAAGGTGTGACGAATGTATAACGGAGGATATTGGGTTTTAACAGACATATGCTAATACTTATAAAATATAGAATCACCAAAAACATACCGAATACCAAGAGATGTCTACACAACATTCTGTCATTACCTATATGGGACAGGATCCAAACATGAAAAGATATATGTATCAATGAAACAGATTCTGTACACCTAGAACAAACACAACATTGCAATCAAATTTGCTCTGATAAAAATGAAAATTAAACTAAGAATACCAACAACAAATAAGTAGCCATAAGTTTTGGGGGGTTTGTCCTGGCACATTCCACTCTAATTTACAACCTACAAACAGGACTTCCAGGAAGGCTCTGTTGCCCTAGTAACCAGAGTTGGGAGTATAGACATGCGGCCGCCTTGTGGCCGTTTCCTGTAACAGCAGCTTTAAACCCAGTGCTAATGGGTACTTAATATTCACAATTACTACAGAGTTGTAAATGACACCTGCCCTCAAAAAATATCCAGGTGTAGGTAATGGCCACAGGAATTCAGAACACGGCAAATTTTTCAAGGAAACAATTTGAAGAGGTAAGTTTTTCTGTTCAACTTTAAAAAAAAAGAAAAGAAAACGGACGTGGATTAAAAGCTCAATATCGGGAAGTATTAGATGCATGCAAATCTAAACTACGCAAAGGTATCACCACCCAACACTCCAAATGCCATCAGTAAAAAGTCTACAAACAATAAATGCTGAAGGGGTTTTAGAGGACTGTGTACCCTCTAGTTGCTGGTGGGATGTCAACTGGTATCAGCCAGTAGTGAGAACAGAATGGAGGTGCGTTTGAAGGTAAAAATTAGACTACCATATGATCTAGTAGCCCACTGCTGGGCCTATCCCCGGAGAAGACCAGAATCCAAAAGACACAGGCTGGCAATCCTGCACTGCATCAATATTTAGCATAGTCAAGAGTTGGAAGAAACCAAAATGTCCATCAACAGATGAATGCCCAAAGAAGAACTGGTCCATGTACACAATGGAATATTCAGCATGGAAAAGAATGAAACACTGCTCTTTGCAGCACCATAGATGAGCCTAGAGATAATCACAGAACATGAGGTAAGTCGGAAAGCAGATGACAAATATCCTCTGATATCACTTGTAGGTGTTACCTAACAACTGACACAAATGAACATATTTCCACAGAGAAAGACACTCACGGACTTGGAAAACAAACTATGGTTTTGTCAAACGAAAGCTGGGAGGAATGGATAAATGAAGATTAGGGTTACCATACGTATACAAATACATATTAAATACATATCTCAAAAAGACCAACCATATACCAAGGAAGGTCTACTGAACGCCGTGTAATAATTTATACGGGGGCTTCCCTGGTGGCGCCATGGTTAAGAATCCGCCTGCCAGTGCAGGGGACACGGGTTCGATCCCTGGTCCAGGAAGATCCCACATGCTGCAGAGCAAATAAGCCCGTGCACCACAACTACTGAGCCTGCGCTCTAGAGCCCAGGAGCCACAACTACTGAGCCCATGTGCCACAACTACTGAAGCCCGCATGCCTAGAGACCATGCTCTGCAACAAGACAAGCCACTGCAGGGAGAAGCCCGTGCAGCGCAATGGAGAGTAGCCCCCACTCACCGCAACTAGAGAAAGCCCACATGCAGCAGCGAAGATCCAACTCAGCCAAAAATAAATAATTAAATTAAATAAATTTATTAAAAAAATAATAGTAATTTACATGGGAAGAGGATCTGCACATGAATAGATATATATAATATTCAATTGAACCTGATTGTGCACACCTGGAACAAACACTATTCTAATCATTACCCCAATTTAAAAAATTAAAACCACGAACAACAATTAATGAGACATAAACTTATTGGGGTTATCCCTGGCACATTCCATTCTAATTTACAACCTAGGAAAACCACTTTCAGGAAGGCTCTTCTGCCCTCGTAACCAGATTTGGGAATGGAGAAATGCTGCCGCCTGGTGGCCTTTTCCCACAACAGCAGCTTTAAACACAGGGCTAACGGTCACTTAAGATTCTCAGCAAAGGTAGACCTGTAAATGACACGTGTCCTCAAAAAATGTCCTGGGCAGGTAATGGCCAAAACAGTTTACAACACAGAGAATTTTTCAAGAAAACAATTTGAAGAGGTAAGTTTTACTCACTCTTTTATTTCCAAAAACAAAGAGGAACATGGATAAAAGCTCAATATCAGGCATTATTGGTTGGATGCAAATCCAAACTACAAAAAGATGTCGCCACCCAATATTCAAAATGCCATCAGTAAAAAGTCTACAAACTATGAATGCTGACGGGTGTGTGGAGAAATGCATACCCGCTATGCTGTTGGTTGGAAGTAAACTGGTAACAGCTAATTAGGAGAACAGAATGGAGCTGCATTTATAAGGTAAAAATTGAGCTACCATATGATGCGGCCGATCCCCTAATGGGCCTATACCTTAAGAAGACCAGAATCGGAAAGACACAGACAGGCAAACATGCACTGCAGCAATATTTACAATAGCCTAGACATGCAAGCAAACAAGATGTCCATCAACAGACAAATGGACAAAGAAGAAGTAGTGTATGTACCGATTTGAATATTAGCCTCGGAATAAAATGAACAATGCCATTTTCATGACTACAGATGAGCCTAGAAATAATCATATTAGGTCAAGTAAGTGAAAAGGCAATCACAAATATCCCATGATATCATTTATAGATGTTATCCTAAGATTGCTACCAATGAACATATTTCCACAGAGAAAGACACTCACAGACTTATAAACAAACTAATGGTTAACCAAAATGAAAGGTGGGAGGATCGATAAATTAGGATTATGGGGGTAACATACATATACTAATATATGTTAACATACATACATTGACGTATGTTAAATGTCTATAAACATATAAACTATATGAATTATATAATCTCCAATATATATAAAGTATATAATGACCAAACACCTACCAAATACCAAGGGAGGTCTACTCAACACTCTGTAATAACATACATGGTAACAGGATCCGAAGATGAACAGATATATGTATGAATAATTGACCAGATTCTGTACTGCCAGACAATCACAAGACTCTAATCAAAATTACTCCAGTCAGAAATATAAATTCAATGTAAAAAACCAACATAAGTAAGGAGAAATAAACTGGGGGTTTGTCTGAGCACATTCTACTCTAATTTACAACCGAGAAACACGACGTCCAGGAAGACTCTGTTGCCCTAGTAACAAGAGTTGAGAACGTAATAATGCTGCCGCTTTGTGGCTGTTTCCCACAGCAGCAGCTTTCAACACGGTGCTAATGGTCACTTAACATTCACAAGGACTGCAGGGCTGTAAATGACACCTGCCCTCAAAAAATGCCCTGGGGTAGGGAATAGCCAAGCAAATTCAACACCTGACAAATTTTTCAAGAAGTCAATATGAAGAGGGAAGTTGTACTCACTCTTTTAAAAAAAGGAAAAAAGAAAAAAAAGGACATGTGTAAAGCTCAGTATAAGGAATTATTAGGCTCATGCAAATCCAACCTCCGAAAAGGTTTCACCGCACACCAGTCAAATGACCATCAGCAAAAAGTCTACAAACTATAAATGCTGAAGGGGTTTTAGAGAACTGTGTACCTTCTAGCTGCTGGTGGGATGGAAAGTGGTAACAGCACTAATGAAAACTGAATGGAGCTGCTTTAAAAGGTAAAAATTGAGCTACCATATGATCCGGCAGGGCCCCTTCTGGGCCTATAACCTAAGACCACCAGAATCGGAAAGACAGAGGCAGGCAAATGTGCACTGCAGCAATATTTAAATAGCCAAGACATGGACGCAAAAAAAAAAGGTCCATAAACCGATGAATGGACAAAGAAGACGTGGTATATGTACAGAATGGAATGTTAGCCACGAAAAAAATCAAACAGTGCCGTTTGCAGCACCACAGACGAGCCTACAGATAATCACACAACGTGAAGTAAGTCAAAATGCGAAAGACAAATGTCCCATGATATCACTTATGTTATCTGAAAATTCATAAAAATGAACATATTTCCATAGAGAAAGACAGTCTCAGATTGAGAAGGCAAACTTATGGTTAAGCCAGTGAAAAGGTGTGACGAATGCATAAATTCGGATATTGGGTTAACAAACGTATACTAATACATATAAAATATATCATCACCCAAGACCTATGGAATACCAAGAGGGGTCTACTCAACACTCTGTAATAACCTACATGGAAAAGGACACAAAGATCAAGATATATATATGTGTAGGTGTAAATGAACAAGATTCTGCACACCTAGAACAAACGACATTTTAAAATCCAATTTGCTCTGATCAATACTAAAAATTAAAGACATAAACAAGAATTAAGGAGGCTGAAACTTATGGGGGCTTGTCCTGGCACATTCCACTCTAATCTGCAACCTAAAAGCACAACTTGCAGGAAGGTTCTGTTTCCCTAGCAAGCAGAGTTGGTAACGCAGAAATGCTGCCACCCTAAGGCCGTTTCCTCAAACAGCAGCTTTAAATCCACTGCTAATGGTCACTAATATTGCCAAGGACTGCAGGGGTGTAAACGAGACATGCCCTCCAAAAATGTCCTGGGGTACGGAATGGCCAAAAAATTCAAACACAGCAAATTTTTCAACAAGGCAATTTGAAGGATGTTGATAAAAGCTCGACATCAGGAATTATTAGACACATGCAAATCCAACCTACCCAAAGGTATCACCTCACACCGGTCAGAATGACCATCAGCAAAAAGTCTACAAACAGTAGATGTTGAAGACGTTGTGGAGAATAGCATAACCTCTAGGTCTAAGTGGGATGTAAACTGGTAACAGCCAATAAAAGGAATAGAATGGCAGTGCGTTTGAAGGTAAAAATTGAGTTACCATATGATCCAGAAGGCCCACTATTGGGCCTGTAACCTGTGAAGGCCAGAATCAAAAAGACACAGGATGGAAAATCGTGTAGTGCATCAGTATTTACAATAGCCAAGACATGGAAGCAACAAAAATGTCCATCATCAGATGAATGGACGAAAAAGAGGTCCACGTACACAATGCAATATTAGACAGGGAAAAGAATGAAACAATGCTGTTTGCAGCACCATAGATGAGGCTAGAGATAATCACACATCTTGAAGTAAGTCAGAAAGCGAGAGACACATATCCTATGATATCACGTATAGGTGTTACCTAAAAATTGATATTAATGAACTTATTTCCACAGAGAAGGACACTCACGTATTCAGAACACAAACTTGTGGTTAACCAAGCGGAAAGGTGTGACGAATGTATAACGGAGGATATTGGGTTTTAACAGACATATGCTAATACTTATAAAATATAGAATCACCAAAAACATACCGAATACCAAGAGATGTCTACACAACATTCTGTCATTACCTATATGGGACAAGATCCAAACATGAAAAGATATATGTATCAATGAAACAGATTCTGTACACCTAGAACAAACACAACATTGCAATCAAATTTGCTCTGATAAAAATGAAAATTAAACTAAGAATACCAACAACAAATAAGTAGCCATAAGTTTTGGGGGGTTTGTCCTGGCACATTCCACTCTAATTTACAACCTACAAACAGGACTTCCAGGAAGGCTCTGTTGCCCTAGTACCCAGAGTTGGGAGTATAGACATGCGGCCGCCTTGTGGCCGTTTCCTGTAACAGCAGTTTTAAACCCAGTGCTAATGGGTACTTAATATTCACAATTACTACAGAGTTGTAAATGACACCTGCCCTCAAAAAATATCCAGGTGTAGGTAATGGCCACAGGAATTCAGAACACGGCAAATTTTTCAAGGAAACAATTTGAAGAGGTAAGTTTTTCTGTTCAACTTTAAAAAAAAAGAAAAGAAAACGGACGTGGATTAAAAGCTCAATATCGGGAAGTATTAGATGCATGCAAATCTAAACTACGCAAAGGTATCACCACCCAACACTCCAAATGCCATCAGTAAAAAGTCTACAAACAATAAATGCTGAAGGGGTTTTAGAGGACTGTGTACCCTCTAGTTGCTGGTGGGATGTCAACTGGTATCAGCCAGTAGTGAGAACAGAATGGAGGTGCGTTTGAAGGTAAAAATTAGACTACCATATGATCTAGTAGCCCACTGCTGGGCCTATCCCCGGAGAAGACCAGAATCCAAAAGACACAGGCTGGCAATCCTGCACTGCATCAATATTTAGCATAGCCAAGAGTTGGAAGAAACCAAAATGTCCATCAACAGATGAATGCCCAAAGAAGAACTGGTCCATGTACACAATGGAATATTCAGCATGGAAAAGAATGAAACACTGCTCTTTGCAGCACCATAGATGAGCCTAGAGATAATCACAGAACATGAGGTAAGTCGGAAAGCAGATGACAAATATCCTCTGATATCACTTGTAGGTGTTACCTAACAACTGACACAAATGAACATATTTCCACAGAGAAAGACACTCACGGACTTGGAAAACAAACTATGGTTTTGTCAAACGAAAGCTGGGAGGAATGGATAAATGAAGATTAGGGTTACCATACGTATACAAATACATATTAAATACATATCTCAAAAAGACCAACCATATACCAAGGAAGGTCTACTGAACGCCGTGTAATAATTTATACGGGGGCTTCCCTGGTGGCGCCATGGTTAAGAATCCGCCTGCCAGTGCAGGGGACACGGGTTCGATCCCTGGTCCAGGAAGATCCCACATGCTGCAGAGCAAATAAGCCCGTGCACCACAACTACTGAGCCTGCGCTCTAGAGCCCAGGAGCCACAACTACTGAGCCCATGTGCCACAACTACTGAAGCCCGCATGCCTAGAGACCATGCTCTGCAACAAGACAAGCCACTGCAGGGAGAAGCCCGTGCAGCGCAATGGAGAGTAGCCCCCACTCACCGCAACTAGAGAAAGCCCACATGCAGCAGCGAAGATCCAACTCAGCCAAAAATAAATAATTAAATTAAATAAATTTATTAAAAAAATAATAGTAATTTACATGGGAAGAGGATCTGCACATGAATAGATATATATAATATTCAATTGAACCTGATTGTGCACACCTGGAACAAACACTATTCTAATCATTACCCCAATTTAAAAAATTAAAACCACGAACAACAATTAATGAGACATAAACTTATTGGGGTTATCCCTGGCACATTCCATTCTAATTTACAACCTAGGAAAACCACTTTCAGGAAGGCTCTTCTGCCCTCGTAACCAGATTTGGGAATGGAGAAATGCTGCCGCCTGGTGGCCTTTTCCCACAACAGCAGCTTTAAACACAGGGCTAACGGTCACTTAAGATTCTCAGCAAGGGTAGACCTGTAAATGACACGTGTCCTCAAAAAATGTCCTGGGCAGGTAATGGCCAAAACAGTTTACAACACAGAGAATTTTTCAAGAAAACAATTTGAAGAGGTAAGTTTTACTCACTCTTTTATTTCCAAAAACAAAGAGGAACATGGATAAAAGCTCAATATCAGGCATTATTGGTTGGATGCAAATCCAAACTACAAAAAGATGTCGCCACCCAATATTCAAAATGCCATCAGTAAAAAGTCTACAAACTATGAATGCTGACGGGTGTGTGGAGAAATGCATACCCGCTATGCTGTTGGTTGGAAGTAAACTGGTAACAGCTAATTAGGAGAACAGAATGGAGCTGCATTTATAAGGTAAAAATTGAGCTACCATATGATGCGGCCGATCCCCTAATGGGCCTATACCTTAAGAAGACCAGAATCGGAAAGACACAGACAGGCAAACATGCACTGCAGCAATATTTACAATAGCCTAGACATGCAAGCAAACAAGATGTCCATCAACAGACAAATGGACAAAGAAGAAGTAGTGTATGTACCGATTTGAATATTAGCCTCGGAATAAAATGAACAATGCCATTTTCATGACTACAGATGAACCTAGAAATAATCATATTAGGTCAAGTAAGTGAAAAGGCAATCACAAATATCCCATGATATCATTTATAGATGTTATCCTAAGATTGCTACCAATGAACATATTTCCACAGAGAAAGACACTCACAGACTTATAAACAAACTAATGGTTAACCAAAATGAAAGGTGGGAGGATCGATAAATTAGGATTATGGGGGTAACATACATATACTAATATATGTTAACATACATACATTGACGTATGTTAAATGTCTATAAACATATAAACTATATGAATTATATAATCTCCAATATATATAAAGTATATAATGACCAAACACCTACCAAATACCAAGGGAGGTCTACTCAACACTCTGTAATAACATACATGGTAACAGGATCCGAAGATGAACAGATATATGTATGAATAATTGACCAGATTCTGTACTGCCAGACAATCACAAGACTCTAATCAAAATTACTCCAGTCAGAAATATAAATTCAATGTAAAAAACCAACATAAGTAAGGAGAAATAAACTGGGGGTTTGTCTGAGCACATTCTACTCTAATTTACAACCGAGAAACACGACGTCCAGGAAGACTCTGTTGCCCTAGTAACAAGAGTTGAGAACGTAATAATGCTGCCGCTTTGTGGCTGTTTCCCACAGCAGCAGCTTTCAACACGGTGCTAATGGTCACTTAACATTCACAAGGACTACAGGGCTGTAAATGACACCTGCCCTCAAAAAATGCCCTGGGGTAGGGAATAGCCAAGAAAATTCAACACCTGACAAATTTTTCAAGAAGTCAATATGAAGAGGGAAGTTGTACTCACTCTTTTAAAAAAAGGAAAAAAGAAAAAAAAGGACATGTGTAAAGCTCAGTATAAGGAATTATTAGGCTCATGCAAATCCAACCTCCGAAAAGGTTTCACCGCACACCAGTCAAATGACCATCAGCAAAAAGTCTACAAACTATAAATGCTGAAGGGGTTTTAGAGAACTGTGTACCTTCTAGCTGCTGGTGGGATGGAAAGTGGTAACAGCACTAATGAAAACTGAATGGAGCTGCTTTAAAAGGTAAAAATTGAGCTACCATATGATCCGGCAGGGCCCCTTCTGGGCCTATAACCTAAGACCACCAGAATCGGAAAGACAGAGGCAGGCAAATGTGCACTGCAGCAATATTTAAATAGCCAAGACATGGACGCAAAAAAAAAAGGTCCATAAACCGATGAATGGACAAAGAAGACGTGGTATATGTACAGAATGGAATGTTAGCCACGAAAAAAATCAAACAGTGCCGTTTGCAGCACCACAGACGAGCCTACAGATAATCACACAACGTGAAGTAAGTCAAAATGCGAAAGACAAATGTCCCATGATATCACTTATGTTATCTGAAAATTCATAAAAATGAACATATTTCCATAGAGAAAGACAGTCTCAGATTGAGAAGGCAAACTTATGGTTAAGCCAGTGAAAAGGTGTGACGAATGCATAAATTCGGATATTGGGTTAACAAACGTATACTAATACATATAAAATATATCATCACCCAAGACCTATGGAATACCAAGAGGGGTCTACTCAACACTCTGTAATAACCTACATGGAAAAGGACACAAAGATCAAGATATATATATGTGTAGGTGTAAATGAACAAGATTCTGCACACCTAGAACAAACGACATTTTAAAATCCAATTTGCTCTGATCAATACTAAAAATTAAAGACATAAACAAGAATTAAGGAGGCTGAAACTTATGGGGGCTTGTCCTGGCACATTCCACTCTAATCTGCAACCTAAAAGCACAACTTGCAGGAAGGTTCTGTTTCCCTAGCAAGCAGAGTTGGTAACGCAGAAATGCTGCCACCCTAAGGCCGTTTCCTCAAACAGCAGCTTTAAATCCACTGCTAATGGTCACTAATATTGCCAAGGACTGCAGGGGTGTAAACGAGACATGCCCTCCAAAAATGTCCTGGGGTACGGAATGGCCAAAAAATTCAAACACAGCAAATTTTTCAACAAGGCAATTTGAAGGATGTTGATAAAAGCTCGACATCAGGAATTATTAGACACATGCAAATCCAACCTACCCAAAGGTATCACCTCACACCGGTCAGAATGACCATCAGCAAAAAGTCTACAAACAGTAGATGTTGAAGACGTTGTGGAGAATAGCATAACCTCTAGGTCTAAGTGGGATGTAAACTGGTAACAGCCAATAAAAGGAATAGAATGGCAGTGCGTTTGAAGGTAAAAATTGAGTTACCATATGATCCAGAAGGCCCACTATTGGGCCTGTAACCTGTGAAGGCCAGAATCAAAAAGACACAGGATGGAAAATCGTGTAGTGCATCAGTATTTACAATAGCCAAGACATGGAAGCAACAAAAATGTCCATCATCAGATGAATGGACGAAAAAGAGGTCCACGTACACAATGCAATATTAGACAGGGAAAAGAATGAAACAATGCTGTTTGCAGCACCATAGATGAGGCTAGAGATAATCACACATCTTGAAGTAAGTCAGAAAGCGAGAGACACATATCCTATGATATCACGTATAGGTGTTACCTAAAAATTGATATTAATGAACTTATTTCCACAGAGAAGGACACTCACGTATTCAGAACACAAACTTGTGGTTAACCAAGCGGAAAGGTGTGACGAATGTATAACGGAGGATATTGGGTTTTAACAGACATATGCTAATACTTATAAAATATAGAATCACCAAAAACATACCGAATACCAAGAGAGGTCTACACAACATTCTGTCATTACCTATATGGAAGAGGATCCAAACATGAAAAGATATATGTATCAATGAAACAGATTCTGTACACCTAGAACAAACACAACATTGCAATCAAATTTGCTCTGATAAAAATGAAAATTAAACTAAGAATACCAACAACAAATAAGTAGCCATAAGTTTTGGGGGGTTTGTCCTGGCACATTCCACTCTAATTTACAACCTACAAACAGGACTTCCAGGAAGGCTCTGTTGCCCTAGTAACCAGAGTTGGGAGTATAGACATGCGGCCGCCTTGTGGCCGTTTCCTGTAACAGCAGCTTTAAACCCAGTGCTAATGGGTACTTAATATTCACAATTACTACAGAGTTGTAAATGACACCTGCCCTCAAAAAATATCCAGGTGTAGGTAATGGCCACAGGAATTCAGAACACGGCAAATTTTTCAAGGAAACAATTTGAAGAGGTAAGTTTTTCTGTTCAACTTTAAAAAAAAAGAAAAGAAAACGGACGTGGATTAAAAGCTCAATATCGGGAAGTATTAGATGCATGCAAATCTAAACTACGCAAAGGTATCACCACCCAACACTCCAAATGCCATCAGTAAAAAGTCTACAAACAATAAATGCTGAAGGGGTTTTAGAGGACTGTGTACCCTCTAGTTGCTGGTGGGATGTCAACTGGTATCAGCCAGTAGTGAGAACAGAATGGAGGTGCGTTTGAAGGTAAAAATTAGACTACCATATGATCTAGTAGCCCACTGCTGGGCCTATCCCCGGAGAAGACCAGAATCCAAAAGACACAGGCTGGCAATCCTGCACTGCATCAATATTTAGCATAGCCAAGAGTTGGAAGAAACCAAAATGTCCATCAACAGATGAATGCCCAAAGAAGAACTGGTCCATGTACACAATGGAATATTCAGCATGGAAAAGAATGAAACACTGCTCTTTGCAGCACCATAGATGAGCCTAGAGATAATCACAGAACATGAGGTAAGTCGGAAAGCAGATGACAAATATCCTCTGATATCACTTGTAGGTGTTACCTAACAACTGACACAAATGAACATATTTCCACAGAGAAAGACACTCACGGACTTGGAAAACAAACTATGGTTTTGTCAAACGAAAGCTGGGAGGAATGGATAAATGAAGATTAGGGTTACCATACGTATACAAATACATATTAAATACATATCTCAAAAAGACCAACCATATACCAAGGAAGGTCTACTGAACGCCGTGTAATAATTTATACGGGGGCTTCCCTGGTGGCGCCATGGTTAAGAATCCGCCTGCCAGTGCAGGGGACACGGGTTCGATCCCTGGTCCAGGAAGATCCCACATGCTGCAGAGCAAATAAGCCCGTGCACCACAACTACTGAGCCTGCGCTCTAGAGCCCAGGAGCCACAACTACTGAGCCCATGTGCCACAACTACTGAAGCCCGCATGCCTAGAGACCATGCTCTGCAACAAGACAAGCCACTGCAGGGAGAAGCCCGTGCAGCGCAATGGAGAGTAGCCCCCACTCACCGCAACTAGAGAAAGCCCACATGCAGCAGCGAAGATCCAACTCAGCCAAAAATAAATAATTAAATTAAATAAATTTATTAAAAAAATAATAGTAATTTACATGGGAAGAGGATCTGCACATGAATAGATATATATAATATTCAATTGAACCTGATTGTGCACACCTGGAACAAACACTATTCTAATCATTACCCCAATTTAAAAAATTAAAACCACGAACAACAATTAATGAGACATAAACTTATTGGGGTTATCCCTGGCACATTCCATTCTAATTTACAACCTAGGAAAACCACTTTCAGGAAGGCTCTTCTGCCCTCGTAACCAGATTTGGGAATGGAGAAATGCTGCCGCCTGGTGGCCTTTTCCCACAACAGCAGCTTTAAACACAGGGCTAACGGTCACTTAAGATTCTCAGCAAGGGTAGACCTGTAAATGACACGTGTCCTCAAAAAATGTCCTGGGCAGGTAATGGCCAAAACAGTTTACAACACAGAGAATTTTTCAAGAAAACAATTTGAAGAGGTAAGTTTTACTCACTCTTTTATTTCCAAAAACAAAGAGGAACATGGATAAAAGCTCAATATCAGGCATTATTGGTTGGATGCAAATCCAAACTACAAAAAGATGTCGCCACCCAATATTCAAAATGCCATCAGTAAAAAGTCTACAAACTATGAATGCTGACGGGTGTGTGGAGAAATGCATACCCGCTATGCTGTTGGTTGGAAGTAAACTGGTAACAGCTAATTAGGAGAACAGAATGGAGCTGCATTTATAAGGTAAAAATTGAGCTACCATATGATGCGGCCGATCCCCTAATGGGCCTATACCTTAAGAAGACCAGAATCGGAAAGACACAGACAGGCAAACATGCACTGCAGCAATATTTACAATAGCCTAGACATGCAAGCAAACAAGATGTCCATCAACAGACAAATGGACAAAGAAGAAGTAGTGTATGTACCGATTTGAATATTAGCCTCGGAATAAAATGAACAATGCCATTTTCATGACTACAGATGAACCTAGAAATAATCATATTAGGTCAAGTAAGTGAAAAGGCAATCACAAATATCCCATGATATCATTTATAGATGTTATCCTAAGATTGCTACCAATGAACATATTTCCACAGAGAAAGACACTCACAGACTTATAAACAAACTAATGGTTAACCAAAATGAAAGGTGGGAGGATCGATAAATTAGGATTATGGGGGTAACATACATATACTAATATATGTTAACATACATACATTGACGTATGTTAAATGTCTATAAACATATAAACTATATGAATTATATAATCTCCAATATATATAAAGTATATAATGACCAAACACCTACCAAATACCAAGGGAGGTCTACTCAACACTCTGTAATAACATACATGGTAACAGGATCCGAAGATGAACAGATATATGTATGAATAATTGACCAGATTCTGTACTGCCAGACAATCACAAGACTCTAATCAAAATTACTCCAGTCAGAAATATAAATTCAATGTAAAAAACCAACATAAGTAAGGAGAAATAAACTGGGGGTTTGTCTGAGCACATTCTACTCTAATTTACAACCGAGAAACACGACGTCCAGGAAGACTCTGTTGCCCTAGTAACAAGAGTTGAGAACGTAATAATGCTGCCGCTTTGTGGCTGTTTCCCACAGCAGCAGCTTTCAACACGGTGCTAATGGTCACTTAACATTCACAAGGACTGCAGGGCTGTAAATGACACCTGCCCTCAAAAAATGCCCTGGGGTAGGGAATAGCCAAGAAAATTCAACACCTGACAAATTTTTCAAGAAGTCAATATGAAGAGGGAAGTTGTACTCACTCTTTTAAAAAAAGGAAAAAAGAAAAAAAAGGACATGTGTAAAGCTCAGTATAAGGAATTATTAGGCTCATGCAAATCCAACCTCCGAAAAGGTTTCACCGCACACCAGTCAAATGACCATCAGCAAAAAGTCTACAAACTATAAATGCTGAAGGGGTTTTAGAGAACTGTGTACCTTCTAGCTGCTGGTGGGATGGAAAGTGGTAACAGCACTAATGAAAACTGAATGGAGCTGCTTTAAAAGGTAAAAATTGAGCTACCATATGATCCGGCAGGGCCCCTTCTGGGCCTATAACCTAAGACCACCAGAATCGGAAAGACAGAGGCAGGCAAATGTGCACTGCAGCAATATTTAAATAGCCAAGACATGGACGCAAAAAAAAAAGGTCCATAAACCGATGAATGGACAAAGAAGACGTGGTATATGTACAGAATGGAATGTTAGCCACGAAAAAAATCAAACAGTGCCGTTTGCAGCACCACAGACGAGCCTACAGATAATCACACAACGTGAAGTAAGTCAAAATGCGAAAGACAAATGTCCCATGATATCACTTATGTTATCTGAAAATTCATAAAAATGAACATATTTCCATAGAGAAAGACAGTCTCAGATTGAGAAGGCAAACTTATGGTTAAGCCAGTGAAAAGGTGTGACGAATGCATAAATTCGGATATTGGGTTAACAAACGTATACTAATACATATAAAATATATCATCACCCAAGACCTATGGAATACCAAGAGGGGTCTACTCAACACTCTGTAATAACCTACATGGAAAAGGACACAAAGATCAAGATATATATATGTGTAGGTGTAAATGAACAAGATTCTGCACACCTAGAACAAACGACATTTTAAAATCCAATTTGCTCTGATCAATACTAAAAATTAAAGACATAAACAAGAATTAAGGAGGCTGAAACTTATGGGGGCTTGTCCTGGCACATTCCACTCTAATCTGCAACCTAAAAGCACAACTTGCAGGAAGGTTCTGTTTCCCTAGCAAGCAGAGTTGGTAACGCAGAAATGCTGCCACCCTAAGGCCGTTTCCTCAAACAGCAGCTTTAAATCCACTGCTAATGGTCACTAATATTGCCAAGGACTGCAGGGGTGTAAACGAGACATGCCCTCCAAAAATGTCCTGGGGTACGGAATGGCCAAAAAATTCAAACACAGCAAATTTTTCAACAAGGCAATTTGAAGGATGTTGATAAAAGCTCGACATCAGGAATTATTAGACACATGCAAATCCAACCTACCCAAAGGTATCACCTCACACCGGTCAGAATGACCATCAGCAAAAAGTCTACAAACAGTAGATGTTGAAGACGTTGTGGAGAATAGCATAACCTCTAGGTCTAAGTGGGATGTAAACTGGTAACAGCCAATAAAAGGAATAGAATGGCAGTGCGTTTGAAGGTAAAAATTGAGTTACCATATGATCCAGAAGGCCCACTATTGGGCCTGTAACCTGTGAAGGCCAGAATCAAAAAGACACAGGATGGAAAATCGTGTAGTGCATCAGTATTTACAATAGCCAAGACATGGAAGCAACAAAAATGTCCATCATCAGATGAATGGACGAAAAAGAGGTCCACGTACACAATGCAATATTAGACAGGGAAAAGAATGAAACAATGCTGTTTGCAGCACCATAGATGAGGCTAGAGATAATCACACATCTTGAAGTAAGTCAGAAAGCGAGAGACACATATCCTATGATATCACGTATAGGTGTTACCTAAAAATTGATATTAATGAACTTATTTCCACAGAGAAGGACACTCACGTATTCAGAACACAAACTTGTGGTTAACCAAGCGGAAAGGTGTGACGAATGTATAACGGAGGATATTGGGTTTTAACAGACATATGCTAATACTTATAAAATATAGAATCACCAAAAACATACCGAATACCAAGAGAGGTCTACACAACATTCTGTCATTACCTATATGGAAGAGGATCCAAACATGAAAAGATATATGTATCAATGAAACAGATTCTGTACACCTAGAACAAACACAACATTGCAATCAAATTTGCTCTGATAAAAATGAAAATTAAACTAAGAATACCAACAACAAATAAGTAGCCATAAGTTTTGGGGGGTTTGTCCTGGCACATTCCACTCTAATTTACAACCTACAAACAGGACTTCCAGGAAGGCTCTGTTGCCCTAGTAACCAGAGTTGGGAGTATAGACATGCGGCCGCCTTGTGGCCGTTTCCTGTAACAGCAGCTTTAAACCCAGTGCTAATGGGTACTTAATATTCACAATTACTACAGAGTTGTAAATGACACCTGCCCTCAAAAAATATCCAGGTGTAGGTAATGGCCACAGGAATTCAGAACACGGCAAATTTTTCAAGGAAACAATTTGAAGAGGTAAGTTTTTCTGTTCAACTTTAAAAAAAAAGAAAAGAAAACGGACGTGGATTAAAAGCTCAATATCGGGAAGTATTAGATGCATGCAAATCTAAACTACGCAAAGGTATCACCACCCAACACTCCAAATGCCATCAGTAAAAAGTCTACAAACAATAAATGCTGAAGGGGTTTTAGAGGACTGTGTACCCTCTAGTTGCTGGTGGGATGTCAACTGGTATCAGCCAGTAGTGAGAACAGAATGGAGGTGCGTTTGAAGGTAAAAATTAGACTACCATATGATCTAGTAGCCCACTGCTGGGTCTATCCCCGGAGAAGACCAGAATCCAAAAGACACAGGCTGGCAATCCTGCACTGCATCAATATTTAGCATAGCCAAGAGTTGGAAGAAACCAAAATGTCCATCAACAGATGAATGCCCAAAGAAGAACTGGTCCATGTACACAATGGAATATTCAGCATGGAAAAGAATGAAACACTGCTCTTTGCAGCACCATAGATGAGCCTAGAGATAATCACAGAACATGAGGTAAGTCGGAAAGCAGATGACAAATATCCTCTGATATCACTTGTAGGTGTTACCTAACAACTGACACAAATGAACATATTTCCACAGAGAAAGACACTCACGGACTTGGAAAACAAACTATGGTTTTGTCAAACGAAAGCTGGGAGGAATGGATAAATGAAGATTAGGGTTACCATACGTATACAAATACATATTAAATACATATCTCAAAAAGACCAACCATATACCAAGGAAGGTCTACTGAACGCCGTGTAATAATTTATACGGGGGCTTCCCTGGTGGCGCCATGGTTAAGAATCCGCCTGCCAGTGCAGGGGACACGGGTTCGATCCCTGGTCCAGGAAGATCCCACATGCTGCAGAGCAAATAAGCCCGTGCACCACAACTACTGAGCCTGCGCTCTAGAGCCCAGGAGCCACAACTACTGAGCCCATGTGCCACAACTACTGAAGCCCGCATGCCTAGAGACCATGCTCTGCAACAAGACAAGCCACTGCAGGGAGAAGCCCGTGCAGCGCAATGGAGAGTAGCCCCCACTCACCGCAACTAGAGAAAGCCCACATGCAGCAGCGAAGATCCAACTCAGCCAAAAATAAATAATTAAATTAAATAAATTTATTAAAAAAATAATAGTAATTTACATGGGAAGAGGATCTGCACATGAATAGATATATATAATATTCAATTGAACCTGATTGTGCACACCTGGAACAAACACTATTCTAATCATTACCCCAATTTAAAAAATTAAAACCACGAACAACAATTAATGAGACATAAACTTATTGGGGTTATCCCTGGCACATTCCATTCTAATTTACAACCTAGGAAAACCACTTTCAGGAAGGCTCTTCTGCCCTCGTAACCAGATTTGGGAATGGAGAAATGCTGCCGCCTGGTGGCCTTTTCCCACAACAGCAGCTTTAAACACAGGGCTAACGGTCACTTAAGATTCTCAGCAAGGGTAGACCTGTAAATGACACGTGTCCTCAAAAAATGTCCTGGGCAGGTAATGGCCAAAACAGTTTACAACACAGAGAATTTTTCAAGAAAACAATTTGAAGAGGTAAGTTTTACTCACTCTTTTATTTCCAAAAACAAAGAGGAACATGGATAAAAGCTCAATATCAGGCATTATTGGTTGGATGCAAATCCAAACTACAAAAAGATGTCGCCACCCAATATTCAAAATGCCATCAGTAAAAAGTCTACAAACTATGAATGCTGACGGGTGTGTGGAGAAATGCATACCCGCTATGCTGTTGGTTGGAAGTAAACTGGTAACAGCTAATTAGGAGAACAGAATGGAGCTGCATTTATAAGGTAAAAATTGAGCTACCATATGATGCGGCCGATCCCCTAATGGGCCTATACCTTAAGAAGACCAGAATCGGAAAGACACAGACAGGCAAACATGCACTGCAGCAATATTTACAATAGCCTAGACATGCAAGCAAACAAGATGTCCATCAACAGACAAATGGACAAAGAAGAAGTAGTGTATGTACCGATTTGAATATTAGCCTCGGAATAAAATGAACAATGCCATTTTCATGACTACAGATGAACCTAGAAATAATCATATTAGGTCAAGTAAGTGAAAAGGCAATCACAAATATCCCATGATATCATTTATAGATGTTATCCTAAGATTGCTACCAATGAACATATTTCCACAGAGAAAGACACTCACAGACTTATAAACAAACTAATGGTTAACCAAAATGAAAGGTGGGAGGATCGATAAATTAGGATTATGGGGGTAACATACATATACTAATATATGTTAACATACATACATTGACGTATGTTAAATGTCTATAAACATATAAACTATATGAATTATATAATCTCCAATATATATAAAGTATATAATGACCAAACACCTACCAAATACCAAGGGAGGTCTACTCAACACTCTGTAATAACATACATGGTAACAGGATCCGAAGATGAACAGATATATGTATGAATAATTGACCAGATTCTGTACTGCCAGACAATCACAAGACTCTAATCAAAATTACTCCAGTCAGAAATATAAATTCAATGTAAAAAACCAACATAAGTAAGGAGAAATAAACTGGGGGTTTGTCTGAGCACATTCTACTCTAATTTACAACCGAGAAACACGACGTCCAGGAAGACTCTGTTGCCCTAGTAACAAGAGTTGAGAACGTAATAATGCTGCCGCTTTGTGGCTGTTTCCCACAGCAGCAGCTTTCAACACGGTGCTAATGGTCACTTAACATTCACAAGGACTGCAGGGCTGTAAATGACACCTGCCCTCAAAAAATGCCCTGGGGTAGGGAATAGCCAAGAAAATTCAACACCTGACAAATTTTTCAAGAAGTCAATATGAAGAGGGAAGTTGTACTCACTCTTTTAAAAAAAGGAAAAAAGAAAAAAAAGGACATGTGTAAAGCTCAGTATAAGGAATTATTAGGCTCATGCAAATCCAACCTCCGAAAAGGTTTCACCGCACACCAGTCAAATGACCATCAGCAAAAAGTCTACAAACTATAAATGCTGAAGGGGTTTTAGAGAACTGTGTACCTTCTAGCTGCTGGTGGGATGGAAAGTGGTAACAGCACTAATGAAAACTGAATGGAGCTGCTTTAAAAGGTAAAAATTGAGCTACCATATGATCCGGCAGGGCCCCTTCTGGGCCTATAACCTAAGACCACCAGAATCGGAAAGACAGAGGCAGGCAAATGTGCACTGCAGCAATATTTAAATAGCCAAGACATGGACGCAAAAAAAAAAGGTCCATAAACCGATGAATGGACAAAGAAGACGTGGTATATGTACAGAATGGAATGTTAGCCACGAAAAAAATCAAACAGTGCCGTTTGCAGCACCACAGACGAGCCTACAGATAATCACACAACGTGAAGTAAGTCAAAATGCGAAAGACAAATGTCCCATGATATCACTTATGTTATCTGAAAATTCATAAAAATGAACATATTTCCATAGAGAAAGACAGTCTCAGATTGAGAAGGCAAACTTATGGTTAAGCCAGTGAAAAGGTGTGACGAATGCATAAATTCGGATATTGGGTTAACAAACGTATACTAATACATATAAAATATATCATCACCCAAGACCTATGGAATACCAAGAGGGGTCTACTCAACACTCTGTAATAACCTACATGGAAAAGGACACAAAGATCAAGATATATATATGTGTAGGTGTAAATGAACAAGATTCTGCACACCTAGAACAAACGACATTTTAAAATCCAATTTGCTCTGATCAATACTAAAAATTAAAGACATAAACAAGAATTAAGGAGGCTGAAACTTATGGGGGCTTGTCCTGGCACATTCCACTCTAATCTGCAACCTAAAAGCACAACTTGCAGGAAGGTTCTGTTTCCCTAGCAAGCAGAGTTGGTAACGCAGAAATGCTGCCACCCTAAGGCCGTTTCCTCAAACAGCAGCTTTAAATCCACTGCTAATGGTCACTAATATTGCCAAGGACTGCAGGGGTGTAAACGAGACATGCCCTCCAAAAATGTCCTGGGGTACGGAATGGCCAAAAAATTCAAACACAGCAAATTTTTCAACAAGGCAATTTGAAGGATGTTGATAAAAGCTCGACATCAGGAATTATTAGACACATGCAAATCCAACCTACCCAAAGGTATCACCTCACACCGGTCAGAATGACCATCAGCAAAAAGTCTACAAACAGTAGATGTTGAAGAAGTTGTGGAGAATAGCATAACCTCTAGGTCTAAGTGGGATGTAAACTGGTAACAGCCAATAAAAGGAATAGAATGGCAGTGCGTTTGAAGGTAAAAATTGAGTTACCATATGATCCAGAAGGCCCACTATTGGGCCTGTAACCTGTGAAGGCCAGAATCAAAAAGACACAGGATGGAAAATCGTGTAGTGCATCAGTATTTACAATAGCCAAGACATGGAAGCAACAAAAATGTCCATCATCAGATGAATGGACGAAAAAGAGGTCCACGTACACAATGCAATATTAGACAGGGAAAAGAATGAAACAATGCTGTTTGCAGCACCATAGATGAGGCTAGAGATAATCACACATCTTGAAGTAAGTCAGAAAGCGAGAGACACATATCCTATGATATCACGTATAGGTGTTACCTAAAAATTGATATTAATGAACTTATTTCCACAGAGAAGGACACTCACGTATTCAGAACACAAACTTGTGGTTAACCAAGCGGAAAGGTGTGACGAATGTATAACGGAGGATATTGGGTTTTAACAGACATATGCTAATACTTATAAAATATAGAATCACCAAAAACATACCGAATACCAAGAGATGTCTACACAACATTCTGTCATTACCTATATGGGACAGGATCCAAACATGAAAAGATATATGTATCAATGAAACAGATTCTGTACACCTAGAACAAACACAACATTGCAATCAAATTTGCTCTGATAAAAATGAAAATTAAACTAAGAATACCAACAACAAATAAGTAGCCATAAGTTTTGGGGGGTTTGTCCTGGCACATTCCACTCTAATTTACAACCTACAAACAGGACTTCCAGGAAGGCTCTGTTGCCCTAGTAACCAGAGTTGGGAGTATAGACATGCGGCCGCCTTGTGGCCGTTTCCTGTAACAGCAGCTTTAAACCCAGTGCTAATGGGTACTTAATATTCACAATTACTACAGAGTTGTAAATGACACCTGCCCTCAAAAAATATCCAGGTGTAGGTAATGGCCACAGGAATTCAGAACACGGCAAATTTTTCAAGGAAACAATTTGAAGAGGTAAGTTTTTCTGTTCAACTTTAAAAAAAAAGAAAAGAAAACGGACGTGGATTAAAAGCTCAATATCGGGAAGTATTAGATGCATGCAAATCTAAACTACGCAAAGGTATCACCACCCAACACTCCAAATGCCATCAGTAAAAAGTCTACAAACAATAAATGCTGAAGGGGTTTTAGAGGACTGTGTACCCTCTAGTTGCTGGTGGGATGTCAACTGGTATCAGCCAGTAGTGAGAACAGAATGGAGGTGCGTTTGAAGGTAAAAATTAGACTACCATATGATCTAGTAGCCCACTGCTGGGCCTATCCCCGGAGAAGACCAGAATCCAAAAGACACAGGCTGGCAATCCTGCACTGCATCAATATTTAGCATAGTCAAGAGTTGGAAGAAACCAAAATGTCCATCAACAGATGAATGCCCAAAGAAGAACTGGTCCATGTACACAATGGAATATTCAGCATGGAAAAGAATGAAACACTGCTCTTTGCAGCACCATAGATGAGCCTAGAGATAATCACAGAACATGAGGTAAGTCGGAAAGCAGATGACAAATATCCTCTGATATCACTTGTAGGTGTTACCTAACAACTGACACAAATGAACATATTTCCACAGAGAAAGACACTCACGGACTTGGAAAACAAACTATGGTTTTGTCAAACGAAAGCTGGGAGGAATGGATAAATGAAGATTAGGGTTACCATACGTATACAAATACATATTAAATACATATCTCAAAAAGACCAACCATATACCAAGGAAGGTCTACTGAACGCCGTGTAATAATTTATACGGGGGCTTCCCTGGTGGCGCCATGGTTAAGAATCCGCCTGCCAGTGCAGGGGACACGGGTTCGATCCCTGGTCCAGGAAGATCCCACATGCTGCAGAGCAAATAAGCCCGTGCACCACAACTACTGAGCCTGCGCTCTAGAGCCCAGGAGCCACAACTACTGAGCCCATGTGCCACAACTACTGAAGCCCGCATGCCTAGAGACCATGCTCTGCAACAAGACAAGCCACTGCAGGGAGAAGCCCGTGCAGCGCAATGGAGAGTAGCCCCCACTCACCGCAACTAGAGAAAGCCCACATGCAGCAGCGAAGATCCAACTCAGCCAAAAATAAATAATTAAATTAAATAAATTTATTAAAAAAATAATAGTAATTTACATGGGAAGAGGATCTGCACATGAATAGATATATATAATATTCAATTGAACCTGATTGTGCACACCTGGAACAAACACTATTCTAATCATTACCCCAATTTAAAAAATTAAAACCACGAACAACAATTAATGAGACATAAACTTATTGGGGTTATCCCTGGCACATTCCATTCTAATTTACAACCTAGGAAAACCACTTTCAGGAAGGCTCTTCTGCCCTCGTAACCAGATTTGGGAATGGAGAAATGCTGCCGCCTGGTGGCCTTTTCCCACAACAGCAGCTTTAAACACAGGGCTAACGGTCACTTAAGATTCTCAGCAAAGGTAGACCTGTAAATGACACGTGTCCTCAAAAAATGTCCTGGGCAGGTAATGGCCAAAACAGTTTACAACACAGAGAATTTTTCAAGAAAACAATTTGAAGAGGTAAGTTTTACTCACTCTTTTATTTCCAAAAACAAAGAGGAACATGGATAAAAGCTCAATATCAGGCATTATTGGTTGGATGCAAATCCAAACTACAAAAAGATGTCGCCACCCAATATTCAAAATGCCATCAGTAAAAAGTCTACAAACTATGAATGCTGACGGGTGTGTGGAGAAATGCATACCCGCTATGCTGTTGGTTGGAAGTAAACTGGTAACAGCTAATTAGGAGAACAGAATGGAGCTGCATTTATAAGGTAAAAATTGAGCTACCATATGATGCGGCCGATCCCCTAATGGGCCTATACCTTAAGAAGACCAGAATCGGAAAGACACAGACAGGCAAACATGCACTGCAGCAATATTTACAATAGCCTAGACATGCAAGCAAACAAGATGTCCATCAACAGACAAATGGACAAAGAAGAAGTAGTGTATGTACCGATTTGAATATTAGCCTCGGAATAAAATGAACAATGCCATTTTCATGACTACAGATGAGCCTAGAAATAATCATATTAGGTCAAGTAAGTGAAAAGGCAATCACAAATATCCCATGATATCATTTATAGATGTTATCCTAAGATTGCTACCAATGAACATATTTCCACAGAGAAAGACACTCACAGACTTATAAACAAACTAATGGTTAACCAAAATGAAAGGTGGGAGGATCGATAAATTAGGATTATGGGGGTAACATACATATACTAATATATGTTAACATACATACATTGACGTATGTTAAATGTCTATAAACATATAAACTATATGAATTATATAATCTCCAATATATATAAAGTATATAATGACCAAACACCTACCAAATACCAAGGGAGGTCTACTCAACACTCTGTAATAACATACATGGTAACAGGATCCGAAGATGAACAGATATATGTATGAATAATTGACCAGATTCTGTACTGCCAGACAATCACAAGACTCTAATCAAAATTACTCCAGTCAGAAATATAAATTCAATGTAAAAAACCAACATAAGTAAGGAGAAATAAACTGGGGGTTTGTCTGAGCACATTCTACTCTAATTTACAACCGAGAAACACGACGTCCAGGAAGACTCTGTTGCCCTAGTAACAAGAGTTGAGAACGTAATAATGCTGCCGCTTTGTGGCTGTTTCCCACAGCAGCAGCTTTCAACACGGTGCTAATGGTCACTTAACATTCACAAGGACTGCAGGGCTGTAAATGACACCTGCCCTCAAAAAATGCCCTGGGGTAGGGAATAGCCAAGAAAATTCAACACCTGACAAATTTTTCAAGAAGTCAATATGAAGAGGGAAGTTGTACTCACTCTTTTAAAAAAAGGAAAAAAGAAAAAAAAGGACATGTGTAAAGCTCAGTATAAGGAATTATTAGGCTCATGCAAATCCAACCTCCGAAAAGGTTTCACCGCACACCAGTCAAATGACCATCAGCAAAAAGTCTACAAACTATAAATGCTGAAGGGGTTTTAGAGAACTGTGTACCTTCTAGCTGCTGGTGGGATGGAAAGTGGTAACAGCACTAATGAAAACTGAATGGAGCTGCTTTAAAAGGTAAAAATTGAGCTACCATATGATCCGGCAGGGCCCCTTCTGGGCCTATAACCTAAGACCACCAGAATCGGAAAGACAGAGGCAGGCAAATGTGCACTGCAGCAATATTTAAATAGCCAAGACATGGACGCAAAAAAAAAAGGTCCATAAACCGATGAATGGACAAAGAAGACGTGGTATATGTACAGAATGGAATGTTAGCCACGAAAAAAATCAAACAGTGCCGTTTGCAGCACCACAGACGAGCCTACAGATAATCACACAACGTGAAGTAAGTCAAAATGCGAAAGACAAATGTCCCATGATATCACTTATGTTATCTGAAAATTCATAAAAATGAACATATTTCCATAGAGAAAGACAGTCTCAGATTGAGAAGGCAAACTTATGGTTAAGCCAGTGAAAAGGTGTGACGAATGCATAAATTCGGATATTGGGTTAACAAACGTATACTAATACATATAAAATATATCATCACCCAAGACCTATGGAATACCAAGAGGGGTCTACTCAACACTCTGTAATAACCTACATGGAAAAGGACACAAAGATCAAGATATATATATGTGTAGGTGTAAATGAACAAGATTCTGCACACCTAGAACAAACGACATTTTAAAATCCAATTTGCTCTGATCAATACTAAAAATTAAAGACATAAACAAGAATTAAGGAGGCTGAAACTTATGGGGGCTTGTCCTGGCACATTCCACTCTAATCTGCAACCTAAAAGCACAACTTGCAGGAAGGTTCTGTTTCCCTAGCAAGCAGAGTTGGTAACGCAGAAATGCTGCCACCCTAAGGCCGTTTCCTCAAACAGCAGCTTTAAATCCACTGCTAATGGTCACTAATATTGCCAAGGACTGCAGGGGTGTAAACGAGACATGCCCTCCAAAAATGTCCTGGGGTACGGAATGGCCAAAAAATTCAAACACAGCAAATTTTTCAACAAGGCAATTTGAAGGATGTTGATAAAAGCTCGACATCAGGAATTATTAGACACATGCAAATCCAACCTACCCAAAGGTATCACCTCACACCGGTCAGAATGACCATCAGCAAAAAGTCTACAAACAGTAGATGTTGAAGACGTTGTGGAGAATAGCATAACCTCTAGGTCTAAGTGGGATGTAAACTGGTAACAGCCAATAAAAGGAATAGAATGGCAGTGCGTTTGAAGGTAAAAATTGAGTTACCATATGATCCAGAAGGCCCACTATTGGGCCTGTAACCTGTGAAGGCCAGAATCAAAAAGACACAGGATGGAAAATCGTGTAGTGCATCAGTATTTACAATAGCCAAGACATGGAAGCAACAAAAATGTCCATCATCAGATGAATGGACGAAAAAGAGGTCCACGTACACAATGCAATATTAGACAGGGAAAAGAATGAAACAATGCTGTTTGCAGCACCATAGATGAGGCTAGAGATAATCACACATCTTGAAGTAAGTCAGAAAGCGAGAGACACATATCCTATGATATCACGTATAGGTGTTACCTAAAAATTGATATTAATGAACTTATTTCCACAGAGAAGGACACTCACGTATTCAGAACACAAACTTGTGGTTAACCAAGCGGAAAGGTGTGACGAATGTATAACGGAGGATATTGGGTTTTAACAGACATATGCTAATACTTATAAAATATAGAATCACCAAAAACATACCGAATACCAAGAGATGTCTACACAACATTCTGTCATTACCTATATGGGACAAGATCCAAACATGAAAAGATATATGTATCAATGAAACAGATTCTGTACACCTAGAACAAACACAACATTGCAATCAAATTTGCTCTGATAAAAATGAAAATTAAACTAAGAATACCAACAACAAATAAGTAGCCATAAGTTTTGGGGGGTTTGTCCTGGCACATTCCACTCTAATTTACAACCTACAAACAGGACTTCCAGGAAGGCTCTGTTGCCCTAGTACCCAGAGTTGGGAGTATAGACATGCGGCCGCCTTGTGGCCGTTTCCTGTAACAGCAGTTTTAAACCCAGTGCTAATGGGTACTTAATATTCACAATTACTACAGAGTTGTAAATGACACCTGCCCTCAAAAAATATCCAGGTGTAGGTAATGGCCACAGGAATTCAGAACACGGCAAATTTTTCAAGGAAACAATTTGAAGAGGTAAGTTTTTCTGTTCAACTTTAAAAAAAAAGAAAAGAAAACGGACGTGGATTAAAAGCTCAATATCGGGAAGTATTAGATGCATGCAAATCTAAACTACGCAAAGGTATCACCACCCAACACTCCAAATGCCATCAGTAAAAAGTCTACAAACAATAAATGCTGAAGGGGTTTTAGAGGACTGTGTACCCTCTAGTTGCTGGTGGGATGTCAACTGGTATCAGCCAGTAGTGAGAACAGAATGGAGGTGCGTTTGAAGGTAAAAATTAGACTACCATATGATCTAGTAGCCCACTGCTGGGCCTATCCCCGGAGAAGACCAGAATCCAAAAGACACAGGCTGGCAATCCTGCACTGCATCAATATTTAGCATAGCCAAGAGTTGGAAGAAACCAAAATGTCCATCAACAGATGAATGCCCAAAGAAGAACTGGTCCATGTACACAATGGAATATTCAGCATGGAAAAGAATGAAACACTGCTCTTTGCAGCACCATAGATGAGCCTAGAGATAATCACAGAACATGAGGTAAGTCGGAAAGCAGATGACAAATATCCTCTGATATCACTTGTAGGTGTTACCTAACAACTGACACAAATGAACATATTTCCACAGAGAAAGACACTCACGGACTTGGAAAACAAACTATGGTTTTGTCAAACGAAAGCTGGGAGGAATGGATAAATGAAGATTAGGGTTACCATACGTATACAAATACATATTAAATACATATCTCAAAAAGACCAACCATATACCAAGGAAGGTCTACTGAACGCCGTGTAATAATTTATACGGGGGCTTCCCTGGTGGCGCCATGGTTAAGAATCCGCCTGCCAGTGCAGGGGACACGGGTTCGATCCCTGGTCCAGGAAGATCCCACATGCTGCAGAGCAAATAAGCCCGTGCACCACAACTACTGAGCCTGCGCTCTAGAGCCCAGGAGCCACAACTACTGAGCCCATGTGCCACAACTACTGAAGCCCGCATGCCTAGAGACCATGCTCTGCAACAAGACAAGCCACTGCAGGGAGAAGCCCGTGCAGCGCAATGGAGAGTAGCCCCCACTCACCGCAACTAGAGAAAGCCCACATGCAGCAGCGAAGATCCAACTCAGCCAAAAATAAATAATTAAATTAAATAAATTTATTAAAAAAATAATAGTAATTTACATGGGAAGAGGATCTGCACATGAATAGATATATATAATATTCAATTGAACCTGATTGTGCACACCTGGAACAAACACTATTCTAATCATTACCCCAATTTAAAAAATTAAAACCACGAACAACAATTAATGAGACATAAACTTATTGGGGTTATCCCTGGCACATTCCATTCTAATTTACAACCTAGGAAAACCACTTTCAGGAAGGCTCTTCTGCCCTCGTAACCAGATTTGGGAATGGAGAAATGCTGCCGCCTGGTGGCCTTTTCCCACAACAGCAGCTTTAAACACAGGGCTAACGGTCACTTAAGATTCTCAGCAAGGGTAGACCTGTAAATGACACGTGTCCTCAAAAAATGTCCTGGGCAGGTAATGGCCAAAACAGTTTACAACACAGAGAATTTCTCAAGAAAACAATTTGAAGAGGTAAGTTTTACTCACTCTTTTATTTCCAAAAACAAAGAGGAACATGGATAAAAGCTCAATATCAGGCATTATTGGTTGGATGCAAATCCAAACTACAAAAAGATGTCGCCACCCAATATTCAAAATGCCATCAGTAAAAAGTCTACAAACTATGAATGCTGACGGGTGTGTGGAGAAATGCATACCCGCTATGCTGTTGGTTGGAAGTAAACTGGTAACAGCTAATTAGGAGAACAGAATGGAGCTGCATTTATAAGGTAAAAATTGAGCTACCATATGATGCGGCCGATCCCCTAATGGGCCTATACCTTAAGAAGACCAGAATCGGAAAGACACAGACAGGCAAACATGCACTGCAGCAATATTTACAATAGCCTAGACATGCAAGCAAACAAGATGTCCATCAACAGACAAATGGACAAAGAAGAAGTAGTGTATGTACCGATTTGAATATTAGCCTCGGAATAAAATGAACAATGCCATTTTCATGACTACAGATGAACCTAGAAATAATCATATTAGGTCAAGTAAGTGAAAAGGCAATCACAAATATCCCATGATATCATTTATAGATGTTATCCTAAGATTGCTACCAATGAACATATTTCCACAGAGAAAGACACTCACAGACTTATAAACAAACTAATGGTTAACCAAAATGAAAGGTGGGAGGATCGATAAATTAGGATTATGGGGGTAACATACATATACTAATATATGTTAACATACATACATTGACGTATGTTAAATGTCTATAAACATATAAACTATATGAATTATATAATCTCCAATATATATAAAGTATATAATGACCAAACACCTACCAAATACCAAGGGAGGTCTACTCAACACTCTGTAATAACATACATGGTAACAGGATCCGAAGATGAACAGATATATGTATGAATAATTGACCAGATTCTGTACTGCCAGACAATCACAAGACTCTAATCAAAATTACTCCAGTCAGAAATATAAATTCAATGTAAAAAACCAACATAAGTAAGGAGAAATAAACTGGGGGTTTGTCTGAGCACATTCTACTCTAATTTACAACCGAGAAACACGACGTCCAGGAAGACTCTGTTGCCCTAGTAACAAGAGTTGAGAACGTAATAATGCTGCCGCTTTGTGGCTGTTTCCCACAGCAGCAGCTTTCAACACGGTGCTAATGGTCACTTAACATTCACAAGGACTACAGGGCTGTAAATGACACCTGCCCTCAAAAAATGCCCTGGGGTAGGGAATAGCCAAGAAAATTCAACACCTGACAAATTTTTCAAGAAGTCAATATGAAGAGGGAAGTTGTACTCACTCTTTTAAAAAAAGGAAAAAAGAAAAAAAAGGACATGTGTAAAGCTCAGTATAAGGAATTATTAGGCTCATGCAAATCCAACCTCCGAAAAGGTTTCACCGCACACCAGTCAAATGACCATCAGCAAAAAGTCTACAAACTATAAATGCTGAAGGGGTTTTAGAGAACTGTGTACCTTCTAGCTGCTGGTGGGATGGAAAGTGGTAACAGCACTAATGAAAACTGAATGGAGCTGCTTTAAAAGGTAAAAATTGAGCTACCATATGATCCGGCAGGGCCCCTTCTGGGCCTATAACCTAAGACCACCAGAATCGGAAAGACAGAGGCAGGCAAATGTGCACTGCAGCAATATTTAAATAGCCAAGACATGGACGCAAAAAAAAAAGGTCCATAAACCGATGAATGGACAAAGAAGACGTGGTATATGTACAGAATGGAATGTTAGCCACGAAAAAAATCAAACAGTGCCGTTTGCAGCACCACAGACGAGCCTACAGATAATCACACAACGTGAAGTAAGTCAAAATGCGAAAGACAAATGTCCCATGATATCACTTATGTTATCTGAAAATTCATAAAAATGAACATATTTCCATAGAGAAAGACAGTCTCAGATTGAGAAGGCAAACTTATGGTTAAGCCAGTGAAAAGGTGTGACGAATGCATAAATTCGGATATTGGGTTAACAAACGTATACTAATACATATAAAATATATCATCACCCAAGACCTATGGAATACCAAGAGGGGTCTACTCAACACTCTGTAATAACCTACATGGAAAAGGACACAAAGATCAAGATATATATATGTGTAGGTGTAAATGAACAAGATTCTGCACACCTAGAACAAACGACATTTTAAAATCCAATTTGCTCTGATCAATACTAAAAATTAAAGACATAAACAAGAATTAAGGAGGCTGAAACTTATGGGGGCTTGTCCTGGCACATTCCACTCTAATCTGCAACCTAAAAGCACAACTTGCAGGAAGGTTCTGTTTCCCTAGCAAGCAGAGTTGGTAACGCAGAAATGCTGCCACCCTAAGGCCGTTTCCTCAAACAGCAGCTTTAAATCCACTGCTAATGGTCACTAATATTGCCAAGGACTGCAGGGGTGTAAACGAGACATGCCCTCCAAAAATGTCCTGGGGTACGGAATGGCCAAAAAATTCAAACACAGCAAATTTTTCAACAAGGCAATTTGAAGGATGTTGATAAAAGCTCGACATCAGGAATTATTAGACACATGCAAATCCAACCTACCCAAAGGTATCACCTCACACCGGTCAGAATGACCATCAGCAAAAAGTCTACAAACAGTAGATGTTGAAGACGTTGTGGAGAATAGCATAACCTCTAGGTCTAAGTGGGATGTAAACTGGTAACAGCCAATAAAAGGAATAGAATGGCAGTGCGTTTGAAGGTAAAAATTGAGTTACCATATGATCCAGAAGGCCCACTATTGGGCCTGTAACCTGTGAAGGCCAGAATCAAAAAGACACAGGATGGAAAATCGTGTAGTGCATCAGTATTTACAATAGCCAAGACATGGAAGCAACAAAAATGTCCATCATCAGATGAATGGACGAAAAAGAGGTCCACGTACACAATGCAATATTAGACAGGGAAAAGAATGAAACAATGCTGTTTGCAGCACCATAGATGAGGCTAGAGATAATCACACATCTTGAAGTAAGTCAGAAAGCGAGAGACACATATCCTATGATATCACGTATAGGTGTTACCTAAAAATTGATATTAATGAACTTATTTCCACAGAGAAGGACACTCACGTATTCAGAACACAAACTTGTGGTTAACCAAGCGGAAAGGTGTGACGAATGTATAACGGAGGATATTGGGTTTTAACAGACATATGCTAATACTTATAAAATATAGAATCACCAAAAACATACCGAATACCAAGAGAGGTCTACACAACATTCTGTCATTACCTATATGGAAGAGGATCCAAACATGAAAAGATATATGTATCAATGAAACAGATTCTGTACACCTAGAACAAACACAACATTGCAATCAAATTTGCTCTGATAAAAATGAAAATTAAACTAAGAATACCAACAACAAATAAGTAGCCATAAGTTTTGGGGGGTTTGTCCTGGCACATTCCACTCTAATTTACAACCTACAAACAGGACTTCCAGGAAGGCTCTGTTGCCCTAGTAACCAGAGTTGGGAGTATAGACATGCGGCCGCCTTGTGGCCGTTTCCTGTAACAGCAGCTTTAAACCCAGTGCTAATGGGTACTTAATATTCACAATTACTACAGAGTTGTAAATGACACCTGCCCTCAAAAAATATCCAGGTGTAGGTAATGGCCACAGGAATTCAGAACACGGCAAATTTTTCAAGGAAACAATTTGAAGAGGTAAGTTTTTCTGTTCAACTTTAAAAAAAAAGAAAAGAAAACGGACGTGGATTAAAAGCTCAATATCGGGAAGTATTAGATGCATGCAAATCTAAACTACGCAAAGGTATCACCACCCAACACTCCAAATGCCATCAGTAAAAAGTCTACAAACAATAAATGCTGAAGGGGTTTTAGAGGACTGTGTACCCTCTAGTTGCTGGTGGGATGTCAACTGGTATCAGCCAGTAGTGAGAACAGAATGGAGGTGCGTTTGAAGGTAAAAATTAGACTACCATATGATCTAGTAGCCCACTGCTGGGCCTATCCCCGGAGAAGACCAGAATCCAAAAGACACAGGCTGGCAATCCTGCACTGCATCAATATTTAGCATAGCCAAGAGTTGGAAGAAACCAAAATGTCCATCAACAGATGAATGCCCAAAGAAGAACTGGTCCATGTACACAATGGAATATTCAGCATGGAAAAGAATGAAACACTGCTCTTTGCAGCACCATAGATGAGCCTAGAGATAATCACAGAACATGAGGTAAGTCGGAAAGCAGATGACAAATATCCTCTGATATCACTTGTAGGTGTTACCTAACAACTGACACAAATGAACATATTTCCACAGAGAAAGACACTCACGGACTTGGAAAACAAACTATGGTTTTGTCAAACGAAAGCTGGGAGGAATGGATAAATGAAGATTAGGGTTACCATACGTATACAAATACATATTAAATACATATCTCAAAAAGACCAACCATATACCAAGGAAGGTCTACTGAACGCCGTGTAATAATTTATACGGGGGCTTCCCTGGTGGCGCCATGGTTAAGAATCCGCCTGCCAGTGCAGGGGACACGGGTTCGATCCCTGGTCCAGGAAGATCCCACATGCTGCAGAGCAAATAAGCCCGTGCACCACAACTACTGAGCCTGCGCTCTAGAGCCCAGGAGCCACAACTACTGAGCCCATGTGCCACAACTACTGAAGCCCGCATGCCTAGAGACCATGCTCTGCAACAAGACAAGCCACTGCAGGGAGAAGCCCGTGCAGCGCAATGGAGAGTAGCCCCCACTCACCGCAACTAGAGAAAGCCCACATGCAGCAGCGAAGATCCAACTCAGCCAAAAATAAATAATTAAATTAAATAAATTTATTAAAAAAATAATAGTAATTTACATGGGAAGAGGATCTGCACATGAATAGATATATATAATATTCAATTGAACCTGATTGTGCACACCTGGAACAAACACTATTCTAATCATTACCCCAATTTAAAAAATTAAAACCACGAACAACAATTAATGAGACATAAACTTATTGGGGTTATCCCTGGCACATTCCATTCTAATTTACAACCTAGGAAAACCACTTTCAGGAAGGCTCTTCTGCCCTCGTAACCAGATTTGGGAATGGAGAAATGCTGCCGCCTGGTGGCCTTTTCCCACAACAGCAGCTTTAAACACAGGGCTAACGGTCACTTAAGATTCTCAGCAAGGGTAGACCTGTAAATGACACGTGTCCTCAAAAAATGTCCTGGGCAGGTAATGGCCAAAACAGTTTACAACACAGAGAATTTTTCAAGAAAACAATTTGAAGAGGTAAGTTTTACTCACTCTTTTATTTCCAAAAACAAAGAGGAACATGGATAAAAGCTCAATATCAGGCATTATTGGTTGGATGCAAATCCAAACTACAAAAAGATGTCGCCACCCAATATTCAAAATGCCATCAGTAAAAAGTCTACAAACTATGAATGCTGACGGGTGTGTGGAGAAATGCATACCCGCTATGCTGTTGGTTGGAAGTAAACTGGTAACAGCTAATTAGGAGAACAGAATGGAGCTGCATTTATAAGGTAAAAATTGAGCTACCATATGATGCGGCCGATCCCCTAATGGGCCTATACCTTAAGAAGACCAGAATCGGAAAGACACAGACAGGCAAACATGCACTGCAGCAATATTTACAATAGCCTAGACATGCAAGCAAACAAGATGTCCATCAACAGACAAATGGACAAAGAAGAAGTAGTGTATGTACCGATTTGAATATTAGCCTCGGAATAAAATGAACAATGCCATTTTCATGACTACAGATGAACCTAGAAATAATCATATTAGGTCAAGTAAGTGAAAAGGCAATCACAAATATCCCATGATATCATTTATAGATGTTATCCTAAGATTGCTACCAATGAACATATTTCCACAGAGAAAGACACTCACAGACTTATAAACAAACTAATGGTTAACCAAAATGAAAGGTGGGAGGATCGATAAATTAGGATTATGGGGGTAACATACATATACTAATATATGTTAACATACATACATTGACGTATGTTAAATGTCTATAAACATATAAACTATATGAATTATATAATCTCCAATATATATAAAGTATATAATGACCAAACACCTACCAAATACCAAGGGAGGTCTACTCAACACTCTGTAATAACATACATGGTAACAGGATCCGAAGATGAACAGATATATGTATGAATAATTGACCAGATTCTGTACTGCCAGACAATCACAAGACTCTAATCAAAATTACTCCAGTCAGAAATATAAATTCAATGTAAAAAACCAACATAAGTAAGGAGAAATAAACTGGGGGTTTGTCTGAGCACATTCTACTCTAATTTACAACCGAGAAACACGACGTCCAGGAAGACTCTGTTGCCCTAGTAACAAGAGTTGAGAACGTAATAATGCTGCCGCTTTGTGGCTGTTTCCCACAGCAGCAGCTTTCAACACGGTGCTAATGGTCACTTAACATTCACAAGGACTGCAGGGCTGTAAATGACACCTGCCCTCAAAAAATGCCCTGGGGTAGGGAATAGCCAAGAAAATTCAACACCTGACAAATTTTTCAAGAAGTCAATATGAAGAGGGAAGTTGTACTCACTCTTTTAAAAAAAGGAAAAAAGAAAAAAAAGGACATGTGTAAAGCTCAGTATAAGGAATTATTAGGCTCATGCAAATCCAACCTCCGAAAAGGTTTCACCGCACACCAGTCAAATGACCATCAGCAAAAAGTCTACAAACTATAAATGCTGAAGGGGTTTTAGAGAACTGTGTACCTTCTAGCTGCTGGTGGGATGGAAAGTGGTAACAGCACTAATGAAAACTGAATGGAGCTGCTTTAAAAGGTAAAAATTGAGCTACCATATGATCCGGCAGGGCCCCTTCTGGGCCTATAACCTAAGACCACCAGAATCGGAAAGACAGAGGCAGGCAAATGTGCACTGCAGCAATATTTAAATAGCCAAGACATGGACGCAAAAAAAAAAGGTCCATAAACCGATGAATGGACAAAGAAGACGTGGTATATGTACAGAATGGAATGTTAGCCACGAAAAAAATCAAACAGTGCCGTTTGCAGCACCACAGACGAGCCTACAGATAATCACACAACGTGAAGTAAGTCAAAATGCGAAAGACAAATGTCCCATGATATCACTTATGTTATCTGAAAATTCATAAAAATGAACATATTTCCATAGAGAAAGACAGTCTCAGATTGAGAAGGCAAACTTATGGTTAAGCCAGTGAAAAGGTGTGACGAATGCATAAATTCGGATATTGGGTTAACAAACGTATACTAATACATATAAAATATATCATCACCCAAGACCTATGGAATACCAAGAGGGGTCTACTCAACACTCTGTAATAACCTACATGGAAAAGGACACAAAGATCAAGATATATATATGTGTAGGTGTAAATGAACAAGATTCTGCACACCTAGAACAAACGACATTTTAAAATCCAATTTGCTCTGATCAATACTAAAAATTAAAGACATAAACAAGAATTAAGGAGGCTGAAACTTATGGGGGCTTGTCCTGGCACATTCCACTCTAATCTGCAACCTAAAAGCACAACTTGCAGGAAGGTTCTGTTTCCCTAGCAAGCAGAGTTGGTAACGCAGAAATGCTGCCACCCTAAGGCCGTTTCCTCAAACAGCAGCTTTAAATCCACTGCTAATGGTCACTAATATTGCCAAGGACTGCAGGGGTGTAAACGAGACATGCCCTCCAAAAATGTCCTGGGGTACGGAATGGCCAAAAAATTCAAACAGAGCAAATTTTTCAACAAGGCAATTTGAAGGATGTTGATAAAAGCTCGACATCAGGAATTATTAGACACATGCAAATCCAACCTACCCAAAGGTATCACCTCACACCGGTCAGAATGACCATCAGCAAAAAGTCTACAAACAGTAGATGTTGAAGACGTTGTGGAGAATAGCATAACCTCTAGGTCTAAGTGGGATGTAAACTGGTAACAGCCAATAAAAGGAATAGAATGGCAGTGCGTTTGAAGGTAAAAATTGAGTTACCATATGATCCAGAAGGCCCACTATTGGGCCTGTAACCTGTGAAGGCCAGAATCAAAAAGACACAGGATGGAAAATCGTGTAGTGCATCAGTATTTACAATAGCCAAGACATGGAAGCAACAAAAATGTCCATCATCAGATGAATGGACGAAAAAGAGGTCCACGTACACAATGCAATATTAGACAGGGAAAAGAATGAAACAATGCTGTTTGCAGCACCATAGATGAGGCTAGAGATAATCACACATCTTGAAGTAAGTCAGAAAGCGAGAGACACATATCCTATGATATCACGTATAGGTGTTACCTAAAAATTGATATTAATGAACTTATTTCCACAGAGAAGGACACTCACGTATTCAGAACACAAACTTGTGGTTAACCAAGCGGAAAGGTGTGACGAATGTATAACGGAGGATATTGGGTTTTAACAGACATATGCTAATACTTATAAAATATAGAATCACCAAAAACATACCGAATACCAAGAGAGGTCTACACAACATTCTGTCATTACCTATATGGAAGAGGATCCAAACATGAAAAGATATATGTATCAATGAAACAGATTCTGTACACCTAGAACAAACACAACATTGCAATCAAATTTGCTCTGATAAAAATGAAAATTAAACTAAGAATACCAACAACAAATAAGTAGCCATAAGTTTTGGGGGGTTTGTCCTGGCACATTCCACTCTAATTTACAACCTACAAACAGGACTTCCAGGAAGGCTCTGTTGCCCTAGTAACCAGAGTTGGGAGTATAGACATGCGGCCGCCTTGTGGCCGTTTCCTGTAACAGCAGCTTTAAACCCAGTGCTAATGGGTACTTAATATTCACAATTACTACAGAGTTGTAAATGACACCTGCCCTCAAAAAATATCCAGGTGTAGGTAATGGCCACAGGAATTCAGAACACGGCAAATTTTTCAAGGAAACAATTTGAAGAGGTAAGTTTTTCTGTTCAACTTTAAAAAAAAAGAAAAGAAAACGGACGTGGATTAAAAGCTCAATATCGGGAAGTATTAGATGCATGCAAATCTAAACTACGCAAAGGTATCACCACCCAACACTCCAAATGCCATCAGTAAAAAGTCTACAAACAATAAATGCTGAAGGGGTTTTAGAGGACTGTGTACCCTCTAGTTGCTGGTGGGATGTCAACTGGTATCAGCCAGTAGTGAGAACAGAATGGAGGTGCGTTTGAAGGTAAAAATTAGACTACCATATGATCTAGTAGCCCACTGCTGGGCCTATCCCCGGAGAAGACCAGAATCCAAAAGACACAGGCTGGCAATCCTGCACTGCATCAATATTTAGCATAGCCAAGAGTTGGAAGAAACCAAAATGTCCATCAACAGATGAATGCCCAAAGAAGAACTGGTCCATGTACACAATGGAATATTCAGCATGGAAAAGAATGAAACACTGCTCTTTGCAGCACCATAGATGAGCCTAGAGATAATCACAGAACATGAGGTAAGTCGGAAAGCAGATGACAAATATCCTCTGATATCACTTGTAGGTGTTACCTAACAACTGACACAAATGAACATATTTCCACAGAGAAAGACACTCACGGACTTGGAAAACAAACTATGGTTTTGTCAAACGAAAGCTGGGAGGAATGGATAAATGAAGATTAGGGTTACCATACGTATACAAATACATATTAAATACATATCTCAAAAAGACCAACCATATACCAAGGAAGGTCTACTGAACGCCGTGTAATAATTTATACGGGGGCTTCCCTGGTGGCGCCATGGTTAAGAATCCGCCTGCCAGTGCAGGGGACACGGGTTCGATCCCTGGTCCAGGAAGATCCCACATGCTGCAGAGCAAATAAGCCCGTGCACCACAACTACTGAGCCTGCGCTCTAGAGCCCAGGAGCCACAACTACTGAGCCCATGTGCCACAACTACTGAAGCCCGCATGCCTAGAGACCATGCTCTGCAACAAGACAAGCCACTGCAGGGAGAAGCCCGTGCAGCGCAATGGAGAGTAGCCCCCACTCACCGCAACTAGAGAAAGCCCACATGCAGCAGCGAAGATCCAACTCAGCCAAAAATAAATAATTAAATTAAATAAATTTATTAAAAAAATAATAGTAATTTACATGGGAAGAGGATCTGCACATGAATAGATATATATAATATTCAATTGAACCTGATTGTGCACACCTGGAACAAACACTATTCTAATCATTACCCCAATTTAAAAAATTAAAACCACGAACAACAATTAATGAGACATAAACTTATTGGGGTTATCCCTGGCACATTCCATTCTAATTTACAACCTAGGAAAACCACTTTCAGGAAGGCTCTTCTGCCCTCGTAACCAGATTTGGGAATGGAGAAATGCTGCCGCCTGGTGGCCTTTTCCCACAACAGCAGCTTTAAACACAGGGCTAACGGTCACTTAAGATTCTCAGCAAGGGTAGACCTGTAAATGACACGTGTCCTCAAAAAATGTCCTGGGCAGGTAATGGCCAAAACAGTTTACAACACAGAGAATTTTTCAAGAAAACAATTTGAAGAGGTAAGTTTTACTCACTCTTTTATTTCCAAAAACAAAGAGGAACATGGATAAAAGCTCAATATCAGGCATTATTGGTTGGATGCAAATCCAAACTACAAAAAGATGTCGCCACCCAATATTCAAAATGCCATCAGTAAAAAGTCTACAAACTATGAATGCTGACGGGTGTGTGGAGAAATGCATACCCGCTATGCTGTTGGTTGGAAGTAAACTGGTAACAGCTAATTAGGAGAACAGAATGGAGCTGCATTTATAAGGTAAAAATTGAGCTACCATATGATGCGGCCGATCCCCTAATGGGCCTATACCTTAAGAAGACCAGAATCGGAAAGACACAGACAGGCAAACATGCACTGCAGCAATATTTACAATAGCCTAGACATGCAAGCAAACAAGATGTCCATCAACAGACAAATGGACAAAGAAGAAGTAGTGTATGTACCGATTTGAATATTAGCCTCGGAATAAAATGAACAATGCCATTTTCATGACTACAGATGAGCCTAGAAATAATCATATTAGGTCAAGTAAGTGAAAAGGCAATCACAAATATCCCATGATATCATTTATAGATGTTATCCTAAGATTGCTACCAATGAACATATTTCCACAGAGAAAGACACTCACAGACTTATAAACAAACTAATGGTTAACCAAAATGAAAGGTGGGAGGATCGATAAATTAGGATTATGGGGGTAACATACATATACTAATATATGTTAACATACATACATTGACGTATGTTAAATGTCTATAAACATATAAACTATATGAATTATATAATCTCCAATATATATAAAGTATATAATGACCAAACACCTACCAAATACCAAGGGAGGTCTACTCAACACTCTGTAATAACATACATGGTAACAGGATCCGAAGATGAACAGATATATGTATGAATAATTGACCAGATTCTGTACTGCCAGACAATCACAAGACTCTAATCAAAATTACTCCAGTCAGAAATATAAATTCAATGTAAAAAACCAACATAAGTAAGGAGAAATAAACTGGGGGTTTGTCTGAGCACATTCTACTCTAATTTACAACCGAGAAACACGACGTCCAGGAAGACTCTGTTGCCCTAGTAACAAGAGTTGAGAACGTAATAATGCTGCCGCTTTGTGGCTGTTTCCCACAGCAGCAGCTTTCAACACGGTGCTAATGGTCACTTAACATTCACAAGGACTGCAGGGCTGTAAATGACACCTGCCCTCAAAAAATGCCCTGGGGTAGGGAATAGCCAAGAAAATTCAACACCTGACAAATTTTTCAAGAAGTCAATATGAAGAGGGAAGTTGTACTCACTCTTTTAAAAAAAGGAAAAAAGAAAAAAAAGGACATGTGTAAAGCTCAGTATAAGGAATTATTAGGCTCATGCAAATCCAACCTCCGAAAAGGTTTCACCGCACACCAGTCAAATGACCATCAGCAAAAAGTCTACAAACTATAAATGCTGAAGGGGTTTTAGAGAACTGTGTACCTTCTAGCTGCTGGTGGGATGGAAAGTGGTAACAGCACTAATGAAAACTGAATGGAGCTGCTTTAAAAGGTAAAAATTGAGCTACCATATGATCCGGCAGGGCCCCTTCTGGGCCTATAACCTAAGACCACCAGAATCGGAAAGACAGAGGCAGGCAAATGTGCACTGCAGCAATATTTAAATAGCCAAGACATGGACGCAAAAAAAAAAGGTCCATAAACCGATGAATGGACAAAGAAGACGTGGTATATGTACAGAATGGAATGTTAGCCACGAAAAAAATCAAACAGTGCCGTTTGCAGCACCACAGACGAGCCTACAGATAATCACACAACGTGAAGTAAGTCAAAATGCGAAAGACAAATGTCCCATGATATCACTTATGTTATCTGAAAATTCATAAAAATGAACATATTTCCATAGAGAAAGACAGTCTCAGATTGAGAAGGCAAACTTATGGTTAAGCCAGTGAAAAGGTGTGACGAATGCATAAATTCGGATATTGGGTTAACAAACGTATACTAATACATATAAAATATATCATCACCCAAGACCTATGGAATACCAAGAGGGGTCTACTCAACACTCTGTAATAACCTACATGGAAAAGGACACAAAGATCAAGATATATATATGTGTAGGTGTAAATGAACAAGATTCTGCACACCTAGAACAAACGACATTTTAAAATCCAATTTGCTCTGATCAATACTAAAAATTAAAGACATAAACAAGAATTAAGGAGGCTGAAACTTATGGGGGCTTGTCCTGGCACATTCCACTCTAATCTGCAACCTAAAAGCACAACTTGCAGGAAGGTTCTGTTTCCCTAGCAAGCAGAGTTGGTAACGCAGAAATGCTGCCACCCTAAGGCCGTTTCCTCAAACAGCAGCTTTAAATCCACTGCTAATGGTCACTAATATTGCCAAGGACTGCAGGGGTGTAAACGAGACATGCCCTCCAAAAATGTCCTGGGGTACGGAATGGCCAAAAAATTCAAACACAGCAAATTTTTCAACAAGGCAATTTGAAGGATGTTGATAAAAGCTCGACATCAGGAATTATTAGACACATGCAAATCCAACCTACCCAAAGGTATCACCTCACACCGGTCAGAATGACCATCAGCAAAAAGTCTACAAACAGTAGATGTTGAAGACGTTGTGGAGAATAGCATAACCTCTAGGTCTAAGTGGGATGTAAACTGGTAACAGCCAATAAAAGGAATAGAATGGCAGTGCGTTTGAAGGTAAAAATTGAGTTACCATATGATCCAGAAGGCCCACTATTGGGCCTGTAACCTGTGAAGGCCAGAATCAAAAAGACACAGGATGGAAAATCGTGTAGTGCATCAGTATTTACAATAGCCAAGACATGGAAGCAACAAAAATGTCCATCATCAGATGAATGGACGAAAAAGAGGTCCACGTACACAATGCAATATTAGACAGGGAAAAGAATGAAACAATGCTGTTTGCAGCACCATAGATGAGGCTAGAGATAATCACACATCTTGAAGTAAGTCAGAAAGCGAGAGACACATATCCTATGATATCACGTATAGGTGTTACCTAAAAATTGATATTAATGAACTTATTTCCACAGAGAAGGACACTCACGTATTCAGAACACAAACTTGTGGTTAACCAAGCGGAAAGGTGTGACGAATGTATAACGGAGGATATTGGGTTTTAACAGACATATGCTAATACTTATAAAATATAGAATCACCAAAAACATACCGAATACCAAGAGATGTCTACACAACATTCTGTCATTACCTATATGGGACAGGATCCAAACATGAAAAGATATATGTATCAATGAAACAGATTCTGTACACCTAGAACAAACACAACATTGCAATCAAATTTGCTCTGATAAAAATGAAAATTAAACTAAGAATACCAACAACAAATAAGTAGCCATAAGTTTTGGGGGGTTTGTCCTGGCACATTCCACTCTAATTTACAACCTACAAACAGGACTTCCAGGAAGGCTCTGTTGCCCTAGTAACCAGAGTTGGGAGTATAGACATGCGGCCGCCTTGTGGCCGTTTCCTGTAACAGCAGCTTTAAACCCAGTGCTAATGGGTACTTAATATTCACAATTACTACAGAGTTGTAAATGACACCTGCCCTCAAAAAATATCCAGGTGTAGGTAATGGCCACAGGAATTCAGAACACGGCAAATTTTTCAAGGAAACAATTTGAAGAGGTAAGTTTTTCTGTTCAACTTTAAAAAAAAAGAAAAGAAAACGGACGTGGATTAAAAGCTCAATATCGGGAAGTATTAGATGCATGCAAATCTAAACTACGCAAAGGTATCACCAACCCAACACTCCAAATGCCATCAGTAAAAAGTCTACAAACAATAAATGCTGAAGGGGTTTTAGAGGACTGTGTACCCTCTAGTTGCTGGTGGGATGTCAACTGGTATCAGCCAGTAGTGAGAACAGAATGGAGGTGCGTTTGAAGGTAAAAATTAGACTACCATATGATCTAGTAGCCCACTGCTGGGCCTATCCCCGGAGAAGACCAGAATCCAAAAGACACAGGCTGGCAATCCTGCACTGCATCAATATTTAGCATAGCCAAGAGTTGGAAGAAACCAAAATGTCCATCAACAGATGAATGCCCAAAGAAGAACTGGTCCATGTACACAATGGAATATTCAGCATGGAAAAGAATGAAACACTGCTCTTTGCAGCACCATAGATGAGCCTAGAGATAATCACAGAACATGAGGTAAGTCGGAAAGCAGATGACAAATATCCTCTGATATCACTTGTAGGTGTTACCTAACAACTGACACAAATGAACATATTTCCACAGAGAAAGACACTCACGGACTTGGAAAACAAACTATGGTTTTGTCAAACGAAAGCTGGGAGGAATGGATAAATGAAGATTAGGGTTACCATACGTATACAAATACATATTAAATACATATCTCAAAAAGACCAACCATATACCAAGGAAGGTCTACTGAACGCGCTGTAATAATTTATACGGGGGCTTCCCTGGTGGCGCCATGGTTAAGAATCCGCCTGCCAGTGCAGGGGACACGGGTTCGATCCCTGGTCCAGGAAGATCCCACATGCTGCAGAGCAAATAAGCCCGTGCACCACAACTACTGAGCCTGCGCTCTAGAGCCCAGGAGCCACAACTACTGAGCCCATGTGCCACAACTACTGAAGCCCGCATGCCTAGAGACCATGCTCTGCAACAAGACAAGCCACTGCAGGGAGAAGCCCGTGCAGCGCAATGGAGAGTAGCCCCCACTCACCGCAACTAGAGAAAGCCCACATGCAGCAGCGAAGATCCAACTCAGCCAAAAATAAATAATTAAATAAATTTATTAAAAAAATAATAGTAATTTACATGGGAAGAGGATCTGCACATGAATAGATATATATAATATTCAATTGAACCTGATTGTGCACACCTGGAACAAACACTATTCTAATCATTACCCCAATTTAAAAAATTAAAACCACGAACAACAATTAATGAGACATAAACTTATTGGGGTTATCCCTGGCACATTCCATTCTAATTTACAACCTAGGAAAACCACTTTCAGGAAGGCTCTTCTGCCCTCGTAACCAGATTTGGGAATGGAGAAATGCTGCCGCCTGGTGGCCTTTTCCCACAACAGCAGCTTTAAACACAGGGCTAACGGTCACTTAAGATTCTCAGCAAGGGTAGACCTGTAAATGACACGTGTCCTCAAAAAATGTCCTGGGCAGGTAATGGCCAAAACAGTTTACAACACAGAGAATTTTTCAAGAAAACAATTTGAAGAGGTAAGTTTTACTCACTCTTTTATTTCCAAAAACAAAGAGGAACATGGATAAAAGCTCAATATCAGGCATTATTGGTTGGATGCAAATCCAAACTACAAAAAGATGTCGCCACCCAATATTCAAAATGCCATCAGTAAAAAGTCTACAAACTATGAATGCTGACGGGTGTGTGGAGAAATGCATACCCGCTATGCTGTTGGTTGGAAGTAAACTGGTAACAGCTAATTAGGAGAACAGAATGGAGCTGCATTTATAAGGTAAAAATTGAGCTACCATATGATGCGGCCGATCCCCTAATGGGCCTATACCTTAAGAAGACCAGAATCGGAAAGACACAGACAGGCAAACATGCACTGCAGCAATATTTACAATAGCCTAGACATGCAAGCAAACAAGATGTCCATCAACAGACAAATGGACAAAGAAGAAGTAGTGTATGTACCGATTTGAATATTAGCCTCGGAATAAAATGAACAATGCCATTTTCATGACTACAGATGAGCCTAGAAATAATCATATTAGGTCAAGTAAGTGAAAAGGCAATCACAAATATCCCATGATATCATTTATAGATGTTATCCTAAGATTGCTACCAATGAACATATTTCCACAGAGAAAGACACTCACAGACTTATAAACAAACTAATGGTTAACCAAAATGAAAGGTGGGAGGATCGATAAATTAGGATTATGGGGGTAACATACATATACTAATATATGTTAACATACATACATTGACGTATGTTAAATGTCTATAAACATATAAACTATATGAATTATATAATCTCCAATATATATAAAGTATATAATGACCAAACACCTACCAAATACCAAGGGAGGTCTACTCAACACTCTGTAATAACATACATGGTAACAGGATCCGAAGATGAACAGATATATGTATGAATAATTGACCAGATTCTGTACTGCCAGACAATCACAAGACTCTAATCAAAATTACTCCAGTCAGAAATATAAATTCAATGTAAAAAACCAACATAAGTAAGGAGAAATAAACTGGGGGTTTGTCTGAGCACATTCTACTCTAATTTACAACCGAGAAACACGACGTCCAGGAAGACTCTGTTGCCCTAGTAACAAGAGTTGAGAACGTAATAATGCTGCCGCTTTGTGGCTGTTTCCCACAGCAGCAGCTTTCAACACGGTGCTAATGGTCACTTAACATTCACAAGGACTGCAGGGCTGTAAATGACACCTGCCCTCAAAAAATGCCCTGGGGTAGGGAATAGCCAAGCAAATTCAACACCTGACAAATTTTTCAAGAAGTCAATATGAAGAGGGAAGTTGTACTCACTCTTTTAAAAAAAGGAAAAAAGAAAAAAAAGGACATGTGTAAAGCTCAGTATAAGGAATTATTAGGCTCATGCAAATCCAACCTCCGAAAAGGTTTCACCGCACACCAGTCAAATGACCATCAGCAAAAAGTCTACAAACTATAAATGCTGAAGGGGTTTTAGAGAACTGTGTACCTTCTAGCTGCTGGTGGGATGGAAAGTGGTAACAGCACTAATGAAAACTGAATGGAGCTGCTTTAAAAGGTAAAAATTGAGCTACCATATGATCCGGCAGGGCCCCTTCTGGGCCTATAACCTAAGACCACCAGAATCGGAAAGACAGAGGCAGGCAAATGTGCACTGCAGCAATATTTAAATAGCCAAGACATGGACGCAAAAAAAAAAGGTCCATAAACCGATGAATGGACAAAGAAGACGTGGTATATGTACAGAATGGAATGTTAGCCACGAAAAAAATCAAACAGTGCCGTTTGCAGCACCACAGACGAGCCTACAGATAATCACACAACGTGAAGTAAGTCAAAATGCGAAAGACAAATGTCCCATGATATCACTTATGTTATCTGAAAATTCATAAAAATGAACATATTTCCATAGAGAAAGACAGTCTCAGATTGAGAAGGCAAACTTATGGTTAAGCCAGTGAAAAGGTGTGACGAATGCATAAATTCGGATATTGGGTTAACAAACGTATACTAATACATATAAAATATATCATCACCCAAGACCTATGGAATACCAAGAGGGGTCTACTCAACACTCTGTAATAACCTACATGGAAAAGGACACAAAGATCAAGATATATATATGTGTAGGTGTAAATGAACAAGATTCTGCACACCTAGAACAAACGACATTTTAAAATCCAATTTGCTCTGATCAATACTAAAAATTAAAGACATAAACAAGAATTAAGGAGGCTGAAACTTATGGGGGCTTGTCCTGGCACATTCCACTCTAATCTGCAACCTAAAAGCACAACTTGCAGGAAGGTTCTGTTTCCCTAGCAAGCAGAGTTGGTAACGCAGAAATGCTGCCACCCTAAGGCCGTTTCCTCAAACAGCAGCTTTAAATCCACTGCTAATGGTCACTAATATTGCCAAGGACTGCAGGGGTGTAAACGAGACATGCCCTCCAAAAATGTCCTGGGGTACGGAATGGCCAAAAAATTCAAACACAGCAAATTTTTCAACAAGGCAATTTGAAGGATGTTGATAAAAGCTCGACATCAGGAATTATTAGACACATGCAAATCCAACCTACCCAAAGGTATCACCTCACACCGGTCAGAATGACCATCAGCAAAAAGTCTACAAACAGTAGATGTTGAAGACGTTGTGGAGAATAGCATAACCTCTAGGTCTAAGTGGGATGTAAACTGGTAACAGCCAATAAAAGGAATAGAATGGCAGTGCGTTTGAAGGTAAAAATTGAGTTACCATATGATCCAGAAGGCCCACTATTGGGCCTGTAACCTGTGAAGGCCAGAATCAAAAAGACACAGGATGGAAAATCGTGTAGTGCATCAGTATTTACAATAGCCAAGACATGGAAGCAACAAAAATGTCCATCATCAGATGAATGGACGAAAAAGAGGTCCACGTACACAATGCAATATTAGACAGGGAAAAGAATGAAACAATGCTGTTTGCAGCACCATAGATGAGGCTAGAGATAATCACACATCTTGAAGTAAGTCAGAAAGCGAGAGACACATATCCTATGATATCACGTATAGGTGTTACCTAAAAATTGATATTAATGAACTTATTTCCACAGAGAAGGACACTCACGTATTCAGAACACAAACTTGTGGTTAACCAAGCGGAAAGGTGTGACGAATGTATAACGGAGGATATTGGGTTTTAACAGACATATGCTAATACTTATAAAATATAGAATCACCAAAAACATACCGAATACCAAGAGAGGTCTACACAACATTCTGTCATTACCTATATGGAAGAGGATCCAAACATGAAAAGATATATGTATCAATGAAACAGATTCTGTACACCTAGAACAAACACAACATTGCAATCAAATTTGCTCTGATAAAAATGAAAATTAAACTAAGAATACCAACAACAAATAAGTAGCCATAAGTTTTGGGGGGTTTGTCCTGGCACATTCCACTCTAATTTACAACCTACAAACAGGACTTCCAGGAAGGCTCTGTTGCCCTAGTAACCAGAGTTGGGAGTATAGACATGCGGCCGCCTTGTGGCCGTTTCCTGTAACAGCAGCTTTAAACCCAGTGCTAATGGGTACTTAATATTCACAATTACTACAGAGTTGTAAATGACACCTGCCCTCAAAAAATATCCAGGTGTAGGTAATGGCCACAGGAATTCAGAACACGGCAAATTTTTCAAGGAAACAATTTGAAGAGGTAAGTTTTTCTGTTCAACTTTAAAAAAAAAGAAAAGAAAACGGACGTGGATTAAAAGCTCAATATCGGGAAGTATTAGATGCATGCAAATCTAAACTACGCAAAGGTATCACCACCCAACACTCCAAATGCCATCAGTAAAAAGTCTACAAACAATAAATGCTGAAGGGGTTTTAGAGGACTGTGTACCCTCTAGTTGCTGGTGGGATGTCAACTGGTATCAGCCAGTAGTGAGAACAGAATGGAGGTGCGTTTGAAGGTAAAAATTAGACTACCATATGATCTAGTAGCCCACTGCTGGGCCTATCCCCGGAGAAGACCAGAATCCAAAAGACACAGGCTGGCAATCCTGCACTGCATCAATATTTAGCATAGCCAAGAGTTGGAAGAAACCAAAATGTCCATCAACAGATGAATGCCCAAAGAAGAACTGGTCCATGTACACAATGGAATATTCAGCATGGAAAAGAATGAAACACTGCTCTTTGCAGCACCATAGATGAGCCTAGAGATAATCACAGAACATGAGGTAAGTCGGAAAGCAGATGACAAATATCCTCTGATATCACTTGTAGGTGTTACCTAACAACTGACACAAATGAACATATTTCCACAGAGAAAGACACTCACGGACTTGGAAAACAAACTATGGTTTTGTCAAACGAAAGCTGGGAGGAATGGATAAATGAAGATTAGGGTTACCATACGTATACAAATACATATTAAATACATATCTCAAAAAGACCAACCATATACCAAGGAAGGTCTACTGAACGCCGTGTAATAATTTATACGGGGGCTTCCCTGGTGGCGCCATGGTTAAGAATCCGCCTGCCAGTGCAGGGGACACGGGTTCGATCCCTGGTCCAGGAAGATCCCACATGCTGCAGAGCAAATAAGCCCGTGCACCACAACTACTGAGCCTGCGCTCTAGAGCCCAGGAGCCACAACTACTGAGCCCATGTGCCACAACTACTGAAGCCCGCATGCCTAGAGACCATGCTCTGCAACAAGACAAGCCACTGCAGGGAGAAGCCCGTGCAGCGCAATGGAGAGTAGCCCCCACTCACCGCAACTAGAGAAAGCCCACATGCAGCAGCGAAGATCCAACTCAGCCAAAAATAAATAATTAAATTAAATAAATTTATTAAAAAAATAATAGTAATTTACATGGGAAGAGGATCTGCACATGAATAGATATATATAATATTCAATTGAACCTGATTGTGCACACCTGGAACAAACACTATTCTAATCATTACCCCAATTTAAAAAATTAAAACCACGAACAACAATTAATGAGACATAAACTTATTGGGGTTATCCCTGGCACATTCCATTCTAATTTACAACCTAGGAAAACCACTTTCAGGAAGGCTCTTCTGCCCTCGTAACCAGATTTGGGAATGGAGAAATGCTGCCGCCTGGTGGCCTTTTCCCACAACAGCAGCTTTAAACACAGGGCTAACGGTCACTTAAGATTCTCAGCAAGGGTAGACCTGTAAATGACACGTGTCCTCAAAAAATGTCCTGGGCAGGTAATGGCCAAAACAGTTTACAACACAGAGAATTTTTCAAGAAAACAATTTGAAGAGGTAAGTTTTACTCACTCTTTTATTTCCAAAAACAAAGAGGAACATGGATAAAAGCTCAATATCAGGCATTATTGGTTGGATGCAAATCCAAACTACAAAAAGATGTCGCCACCCAATATTCAAAATGCCATCAGTAAAAAGTCTACAAACTATGAATGCTGACGGGTGTGTGGAGAAATGCATACCCGCTATGCTGTTGGTTGGAAGTAAACTGGTAACAGCTAATTAGGAGAACAGAATGGAGCTGCATTTATAAGGTAAAAATTGAGCTACCATATGATGCGGCCGATCCCCTAATGGGCCTATACCTTAAGAAGACCAGAATCGGAAAGACACAGACAGGCAAACATGCACTGCAGCAATATTTACAATAGCCTAGACATGCAAGCAAACAAGATGTCCATCAACAGACAAATGGACAAAGAAGAAGTAGTGTATGTACCGATTTGAATATTAGCCTCGGAATAAAATGAACAATGCCATTTTCATGACTACAGATGAGCCTAGAAATAATCATATTAGGTCAAGTAAGTGAAAAGGCAATCACAAATATCCCATGATATCATTTATAGATGTTATCCTAAGATTGCTACCAATGAACATATTTCCACAGAGAAAGACACTCACAGACTTATAAACAAACTAATGGTTAACCAAAATGAAAGGTGGGAGGATCGATAAATTAGGATTATGGGGGTAACATACATATACTAATATATGTTAACATACATACATTGACGTATGTTAAATGTCTATAAACATATAAACTATATGAATTATATAATCTCCAATATATATAAAGTATATAATGACCAAACACCTACCAAATACCAAGGGAGGTCTACTCAACACTCTGTAATAACATACATGGTAACAGGATCCGAAGATGAACAGATATATGTATGAATAATTGACCAGATTCTGTACTGCCAGACAATCACAAGACTCTAATCAAAATTACTCCAGTCAGAAATATAAATTCAATGTAAAAAACCAACATAAGTAAGGAGAAATAAACTGGGGGTTTGTCTGAGCACATTCTACTCTAATTTACAACCGAGAAACACGACGTCCAGGAAGACTCTGTTGCCCTAGTAACAAGAGTTGAGAACGTAATAATGCTGCCGCTTTGTGGCTGTTTCCCACAGCAGCAGCTTTCAACACGGTGCTAATGGTCACTTAACATTCACAAGGACTGCAGGGCTGTAAATGACACCTGCCCTCAAAAAATGCCCTGGGGTAGGGAATAGCCAAGCAAATTCAACACCTGACAAATTTTTCAAGAAGTCAATATGAAGAGGGAAGTTGTACTCACTCTTTTAAAAAAAGGAAAAAAGAAAAAAAAGGACATGTGTAAAGCTCAGTATAAGGAATTATTAGGCTCATGCAAATCCAACCTCCGAAAAGGTTTCACCGCACACCAGTCAAATGACCATCAGCAAAAAGTCTACAAACTATAAATGCTGAAGGGGTTTTAGAGAACTGTGTACCTTCTAGCTGCTGGTGGGATGGAAAGTGGTAACAGCACTAATGAAAACTGAATGGAGCTGCTTTAAAAGGTAAAAATTGAGCTACCATATGATCCGGCAGGGCCCCTTCTGGGCCTATAACCTAAGACCACCAGAATCGGAAAGACAGAGGCAGGCAAATGTGCACTGCAGCAATATTTAAATAGCCAAGACATGGACGCAAAAAAAAAAGGTCCATAAACCGATGAATGGACAAAGAAGACGTGGTATATGTACAGAATGGAATGTTAGCCACGAAAAAAATCAAACAGTGCCGTTTGCAGCACCACAGACGAGCCTACAGATAATCACACAACGTGAAGTAAGTCAAAATGCGAAAGACAAATGTCCCATGATATCACTTATGTTATCTGAAAATTCATAAAAATGAACATATTTCCATAGAGAAAGACAGTCTCAGATTGAGAAGGCAAACTTATGGTTAAGCCAGTGAAAAGGTGTGACGAATGCATAAATTCGGATATTGGGTTAACAAACGTATACTAATACATATAAAATATATCATCACCCAAGACCTATGGAATACCAAGAGGGGTCTACTCAACACTCTGTAATAACCTACATGGAAAAGGACACAAAGATCAAGATATATATATGTGTAGGTGTAAATGAACAAGATTCTGCACACCTAGAACAAACGACATTTTAAAATCCAATTTGCTCTGATCAATACTAAAAATTAAAGACATAAACAAGAATTAAGGAGGCTGAAACTTATGGGGGCTTGTCCTGGCACATTCCACTCTAATCTGCAACCTAAAAGCACAACTTGCAGGAAGGTTCTGTTTCCCTAGCAAGCAGAGTTGGTAACGCAGAAATGCTGCCACCCTAAGGCCGTTTCCTCAAACAGCAGCTTTAAATCCACTGCTAATGGTCACTAATATTGCCAAGGACTGCAGGGGTGTAAACGAGACATGCCCTCCAAAAATGTCCTGGGGTACGGAATGGCCAAAAAATTCAAACACAGCAAATTTTTCAACAAGGCAATTTGAAGGATGTTGATAAAAGCTCGACATCAGGAATTATTAGACACATGCAAATCCAACCTACCCAAAGGTATCACCTCACACCGGTCAGAATGACCATCAGCAAAAAGTCTACAAACAGTAGATGTTGAAGAAGTTGTGGAGAATAGCATAACCTCTAGGTCTAAGTGGGATGTAAACTGGTAACAGCCAATAAAAGGAATAGAATGGCAGTGCGTTTGAAGGTAAAAATTGAGTTACCATATGATCCAGAAGGCCCACTATTGGGCCTGTAACCTGTGAAGGCCAGAATCAAAAAGACACAGGATGGAAAATCGTGTAGTGCATCAGTATTTACAATAGCCAAGACATGGAAGCAACAAAAATGTCCATCATCAGATGAATGGACGAAAAAGAGGTCCACGTACACAATGCAATATTAGACAGGGAAAAGAATGAAACAATGCTGTTTGCAGCACCATAGATGAGGCTAGAGATAATCACACATCTTGAAGTAAGTCAGAAAGCGAGAGACACATATCCTATGATATCACGTATAGGTGTTACCTAAAAATTGATATTAATGAACTTATTTCCACAGAGAAGGACACTCACGTATTCAGAACACAAACTTGTGGTTAACCAAGCGGAAAGGTGTGACGAATGTATAACGGAGGATATTGGGTTTTAACAGACATATGCTAATACTTATAAAATATAGAATCACCAAAAACATACCGAATACCAAGAGATGTCTACACAACATTCTGTCATTACCTATATGGGACAGGATCCAAACATGAAAAGATATATGTATCAATGAAACAGATTCTGTACACCTAGAACAAACACAACATTGCAATCAAATTTGCTCTGATAAAAATGAAAATTAAACTAAGAATACCAACAACAAATAAGTAGCCATAAGTTTTGGGGGGTTTGTCCTGGCACATTCCACTCTAATTTACAACCTACAAACAGGACTTCCAGGAAGGCTCTGTTGCCCTAGTAACCAGAGTTGGGAGTATAGACATGCGGCCGCCTTGTGGCCGTTTCCTGTAACAGCAGCTTTAAACCCAGTGCTAATGGGTACTTAATATTCACAATTACTACAGAGTTGTAAATGACACCTGCCCTCAAAAAATATCCAGGTGTAGGTAATGGCCACAGGAATTCAGAACACGGCAAATTTTTCAAGGAAACAATTTGAAGAGGTAAGTTTTTCTGTTCAACTTTAAAAAAAAAGAAAAGAAAACGGACGTGGATTAAAAGCTCAATATCGGGAAGTATTAGATGCATGCAAATCTAAACTACGCAAAGGTATCACCACCCAACACTCCAAATGCCATCAGTAAAAAGTCTACAAACAATAAATGCTGAAGGGGTTTTAGAGGACTGTGTACCCTCTAGTTGCTGGTGGGATGTCAACTGGTATCAGCCAGTAGTGAGAACAGAATGGAGGTGCGTTTGAAGGTAAAAATTAGACTACCATATGATCTAGTAGCCCACTGCTGGGCCTATCCCCGGAGAAGACCAGAATCCAAAAGACACAGGCTGGCAATCCTGCACTGCATCAATATTTAGCATAGCCAAGAGTTGGAAGAAACCAAAATGTCCATCAACAGATGAATGCCCAAAGAAGAACTGGTCCATGTACACAATGGAATATTCAGCATGGAAAAGAATGAAACACTGCTCTTTGCAGCACCATAGATGAGCCTAGAGATAATCACAGAACATGAGGTAAGTCGGAAAGCAGATGACAAATATCCTCTGATATCACTTGTAGGTGTTACCTAACAACTGACACAAATGAACATATTTCCACAGAGAAAGACACTCACGGACTTGGAAAACAAACTATGGTTTTGTCAAACGAAAGCTGGGAGGAATGGACAAATGAAGATTAGGGTTACCATACGTATACAAATACATATTAAATACATATCTCAAAAAGACCAACCATATACCAAGGAAGGTCTACTGAACGCCGTGTAATAATTTATACGGGGGCTTCCCTGGTGGCGCCATGGTTAAGAATCCGCCTGCCAGTGCAGGGGACACGGGTTCGATCCCTGGTCCAGGAAGATCCCACATGCTGCAGAGCAAATAAGCCCGTGCACCACAACTACTGAGCCTGCGCTCTAGAGCCCAGGAGCCACAACTACTGAGCCCATGTGCCACAACTACTGAAGCCCGCATGCCTAGAGACCATGCTCTGCAACAAGACAAGCCACTGCAGGGAGAAGCCCGTGCAGCGCAATGGAGAGTAGCCCCCACTCACCGCAACTAGAGAAAGCCCACATGCAGCAGCGAAGATCCAACTCAGCCAAAAATAAATAATTAAATTAAATAAATTTATTAAAAAAATAATAGTAATTTACATGGGAAGAGGATCTGCACATGAATAGATATATATAATATTCAATTGAACCTGATTGTGCACACCTGGAACAAACACTATTCTAATCATTACCCCAATTTAAAAAATTAAAACCACGAACAACAATTAATGAGACATAAACTTATTGGGGTTATCCCTGGCACATTCCATTCTAATTTACAACCTAGGAAAACCACTTTCAGGAAGGCTCTTCTGCCCTCGTAACCAGATTTGGGAATGGAGAAATGCTGCCGCCTGGTGGCCTTTTCCCACAACAGCAGCTTTAAACACAGGGCTAACGGTCACTTAAGATTCTCAGCAAGGGTAGACCTGTAAATGACACGTGTCCTCAAAAAATGTCCTGGGCAGGTAATGGCCAAAACAGTTTACAACACAGAGAATTTTTCAAGAAAACAATTTGAAGAGGTAAGTTTTACTCACTCTTTTATTTCCAAAAACAAAGAGGAACATGGATAAAAGCTCAATATCAGGCATTATTGGTTGGATGCAAATCCAAACTACAAAAAGATGTCGCCACCCAATATTCAAAATGCCATCAGTAAAAAGTCTACAAACTATGAATGCTGACGGGTGTGTGGAGAAATGCATACCCGCTATGCTGTTGGTTGGAAGTAAACTGGTAACAGCTAATTAGGAGAACAGAATGGAGCTGCATTTATAAGGTAAAAATTGAGCTACCATATGATGCGGCCGATCCCCTAATGGGCCTATACCTTAAGAAGACCAGAATCGGAAAGACACAGACAGGCAAACATGCACTGCAGCAATATTTACAATAGCCTAGACATGCAAGCAAACAAGATGTCCATCAACAGACAAATGGACAAAGAAGAAGTAGTGTATGTACCGATTTGAATATTAGCCTCGGAATAAAATGAACAATGCCATTTTCATGACTACAGATGAGCCTAGAAATAATCATATTAGGTCAAGTAAGTGAAAAGGCAATCACAAATATCCCATGATATCATTTATAGATGTTATCCTAAGATTGCTACCAATGAACATATTTCCACAGAGAAAGACACTCACAGACTTATAAACAAACTAATGGTTAACCAAAATGAAAGGTGGGAGGATCGATAAATTAGGATTATGGGGGTAACATACATATACTAATATATGTTAACATACATACATTGACGTATGTTAAATGTCTATAAACATATAAACTATATGAATTATATAATCTCCAATATATATAAAGTATATAATGACCAAACACCTACCAAATACCAAGGGAGGTCTACTCAACACTCTGTAATAACATACATGGTAACAGGATCCGAAGATGAACAGATATATGTATGAATAATTGACCAGATTCTGTACTGCCAGACAATCACAAGACTCTAATCAAAATTACTCCAGTCAGAAATATAAATTCAATGTAAAAAACCAACATAAGTAAGGAGAAATAAACTGGGGGTTTGTCTGAGCACATTCTACTCTAATTTACAACCGAGAAACACGACGTCCAGGAAGACTCTGTTGCCCTAGTAACAAGAGTTGAGAACGTAATAATGCTGCCGCTTTGTGGCTGTTTCCCACAGCAGCAGCTTTCAACACGGTGCTAATGGTCACTTAACATTCACAAGGACTGCAGGGCTGTAAATGACACCTGCCCTCAAAAAATGCCCTGGGGTAGGGAATAGCCAAGAAAATTCAACACCTGACAAATTTTTCAAGAAGTCAATATGAAGAGGGAAGTTGTACTCACTCTTTTAAAAAAAGGAAAAAAGAAAAAAAAGGACATGTGTAAAGCTCAGTATAAGGAATTATTAGGCTCATGCAAATCCAACCTCCGAAAAGGTTTCACCGCACACCAGTCAAATGACCATCAGCAAAAAGTCTACAAACTATAAATGCTGAAGGGGTTTTAGAGAACTGTGTACCTTCTAGCTGCTGGTGGGATGGAAAGTGGTAACAGCACTAATGAAAACTGAATGGAGCTGCTTTAAAAGGTAAAAATTGAGCTACCATATGATCCGGCAGGGCCCCTTCTGGGCCTATAACCTAAGACCACCAGAATCGGAAAGACAGAGGCAGGCAAATGTGCACTGCAGCAATATTTAAATAGCCAAGACATGGACGCAAAAAAAAAAGGTCCATAAACCGATGAATGGACAAAGAAGACGTGGTATATGTACAGAATGGAATGTTAGCCACGAAAAAAATCAAACAGTGCCGTTTGCAGCACCACAGACGAGCCTACAGATAATCACACAACGTGAAGTAAGTCAAAATGCGAAAGACAAATGTCCCATGATATCACTTATGTTATCTGAAAATTCATAAAAATGAACATATTTCCATAGAGAAAGACAGTCTCAGATTGAGAAGGCAAACTTATGGTTAAGCCAGTGAAAAGGTGTGACGAATGCATAAATTCGGATATTGGGTTAACAAACGTATACTAATACATATAAAATATATCATCACCCAAGACCTATGGAATACCAAGAGGGGTCTACTCAACACTCTGTAATAACCTACATGGAAAAGGACACAAAGATCAAGATATATATATGTGTAGGTGTAAATGAACAAGATTCTGCACACCTAGAACAAACGACATTTTAAAATCCAATTTGCTCTGATCAATACTAAAAATTAAAGACATAAACAAGAATTAAGGAGGCTGAAACTTATGGGGGCTTGTCCTGGCACATTCCACTCTAATCTGCAACCTAAAAGCACAACTTGCAGGAAGGTTCTGTTTCCCTAGCAAGCAGAGTTGGTAACGCAGAAATGCTGCCACCCTAAGGCCGTTTCCTCAAACAGCAGCTTTAAATCCACTGCTAATGGTCACTAATATTGCCAAGGACTGCAGGGGTGTAAACGAGACATGCCCTCCAAAAATGTCCTGGGGTACGGAATGGCCAAAAAATTCAAACACAGCAAATTTTTCAACAAGGCAATTTGAAGGATGTTGATAAAAGCTCGACATCAGGAATTATTAGACACATGCAAATCCAACCTACCCAAAGGTATCACCTCACACCGGTCAGAATGACCATCAGCAAAAAGTCTACAAACAGTAGATGTTGAAGACGTTGTGGAGAATAGCATAACCTCTAGGTCTAAGTGGGATGTAAACTGGTAACAGCCAATAAAAGGAATAGAATGGCAGTGCGTTTGAAGGTAAAAATTGAGTTACCATATGATCCAGAAGGCCCACTATTGGGCCTGTAACCTGTGAAGGCCAGAATCAAAAAGACACAGGATGGAAAATCGTGTAGTGCATCAGTATTTACAATAGCCAAGACATGGAAGCAACAAAAATGTCCATCATCAGATGAATGGACGAAAAAGAGGTCCACGTACACAATGCAATATTAGACAGGGAAAAGAATGAAACAATGCTGTTTGCAGCACCATAGATGAGGCTAGAGATAATCACACATCTTGAAGTAAGTCAGAAAGCGAGAGACACATATCCTATGATATCACGTATAGGTGTTACCTAAAAATTGATATTAATGAACTTATTTCCACAGAGAAGGACACTCACGTATTCAGAACACAAACTTGTGGTTAACCAAGCGGAAAGGTGTGACGAATGTATAACGGAGGATATTGGGTTTTAACAGACATATGCTAATACTTATAAAATATAGAATCACCAAAAACATACCGAATACCAAGAGATGTCTACACAACATTCTGTCATTACCTATATGGGACAGGATCCAAACATGAAAAGATATATGTATCAATGAAACAGATTCTGTACACCTAGAACAAACACAACATTGCAATCAAATTTGCTCTGATAAAAATGAAAATTAAACTAAGAATACCAACAACAAATAAGTAGCCATAAGTTTTGGGGGGTTTGTCCTGGCACATTCCACTCTAATTTACAACCTACAAACAGGACTTCCAGGAAGGCTCTGTTGCCCTAGTAACCAGAGTTGGGAGTATAGACATGCGGCCGCCTTGTGGCCGTTTCCTGTAACAGCAGCTTTAAACCCAGTGCTAATGGGTACTTAATATTCACAATTACTACAGAGTTGTAAATGACACCTGCCCTCAAAAAATATCCAGGTGTAGGTAATGGCCACAGGAATTCAGAACACGGCAAATTTTTCAAGGAAACAATTTGAAGAGGTAAGTTTTTCTGTTCAACTTTAAAAAAAAAGAAAAGAAAACGGACGTGGATTAAAAGCTCAATATCGGGAAGTATTAGATGCATGCAAATCTAAACTACGCAAAGGTATCACCAACCCAACACTCCAAATGCCATCAGTAAAAAGTCTACAAACAATAAATGCTGAAGGGGTTTTAGAGGACTGTGTACCCTCTAGTTGCTGGTGGGATGTCAACTGGTATCAGCCAGTAGTGAGAACAGAATGGAGGTGCGTTTGAAGGTAAAAATTAGACTACCATATGATCTAGTAGCCCACTGCTGGGCCTATCCCCGGAGAAGACCAGAATCCAAAAGACACAGGCTGGCAATCCTGCACTGCATCAATATTTAGCATAGCCAAGAGTTGGAAGAAACCAAAATGTCCATCAACAGATGAATGCCCAAAGAAGAACTGGTCCATGTACACAATGGAATATTCAGCATGGAAAAGAATGAAACACTGCTCTTTGCAGCACCATAGATGAGCCTAGAGATAATCACAGAACATGAGGTAAGTCGGAAAGCAGATGACAAATATCCTCTGATATCACTTGTAGGTGTTACCTAACAACTGACACAAATGAACATATTTCCACAGAGAAAGACACTCACGGACTTGGAAAACAAACTATGGTTTTGTCAAACGAAAGCTGGGAGGAATGGATAAATGAAGATTAGGGTTACCATACGTATACAAATACATATTAAATACATATCTCAAAAAGACCAACCATATACCAAGGAAGGTCTACTGAACGCGCTGTAATAATTTATACGGGGGCTTCCCTGGTGGCGCCATGGTTAAGAATCCGCCTGCCAGTGCAGGGGACACGGGTTCGATCCCTGGTCCAGGAAGATCCCACATGCTGCAGAGCAAATAAGCCCGTGCACCACAACTACTGAGCCTGCGCTCTAGAGCCCAGGAGCCACAACTACTGAGCCCATGTGCCACAACTACTGAAGCCCGCATGCCTAGAGACCATGCTCTGCAACAAGACAAGCCACTGCAGGGAGAAGCCCGTGCAGCGCAATGGAGAGTAGCCCCCACTCACCGCAACTAGAGAAAGCCCACATGCAGCAGCGAAGATCCAACTCAGCCAAAAATAAATAATTAAATAAATTTATTAAAAAAATAATAGTAATTTACATGGGAAGAGGATCTGCACATGAATAGATATATATAATATTCAATTGAACCTGATTGTGCACACCTGGAACAAACACTATTCTAATCATTACCCCAATTTAAAAAATTAAAACCACGAACAACAATTAATGAGACATAAACTTATTGGGGTTATCCCTGGCACATTCCATTCTAATTTACAACCTAGGAAAACCACTTTCAGGAAGGCTCTTCTGCCCTCGTAACCAGATTTGGGAATGGAGAAATGCTGCCGCCTGGTGGCCTTTTCCCACAACAGCAGCTTTAAACACAGGGCTAACGGTCACTTAAGATTCTCAGCAAGGGTAGACCTGTAAATGACACGTGTCCTCAAAAAATGTCCTGGGCAGGTAATGGCCAAAACAGTTTACAACACAGAGAATTTTTCAAGAAAACAATTTGAAGAGGTAAGTTTTACTCACTCTTTTATTTCCAAAAACAAAGAGGAACATGGATAAAAGCTCAATATCAGGCATTATTGGTTGGATGCAAATCCAAACTACAAAAAGATGTCGCCACCCAATATTCAAAATGCCATCAGTAAAAAGTCTACAAACTATGAATGCTGACGGGTGTGTGGAGAAATGCATACCCGCTATGCTGTTGGTTGGAAGTAAACTGGTAACAGCTAATTAGGAGAACAGAATGGAGCTGCATTTATAAGGTAAAAATTGAGCTACCATATGATGCGGCCGATCCCCTAATGGGCCTATACCTTAAGAAGACCAGAATCGGAAAGACACAGACAGGCAAACATGCACTGCAGCAATATTTACAATAGCCTAGACATGCAAGCAAACAAGATGTCCATCAACAGACAAATGGACAAAGAAGAAGTAGTGTATGTACCGATTTGAATATTAGCCTCGGAATAAAATGAACAATGCCATTTTCATGACTACAGATGAGCCTAGAAATAATCATATTAGGTCAAGTAAGTGAAAAGGCAATCACAAATATCCCATGATATCATTTATAGATGTTATCCTAAGATTGCTACCAATGAACATATTTCCACAGAGAAAGACACTCACAGACTTATAAACAAACTAATGGTTAACCAAAATGAAAGGTGGGAGGATCGATAAATTAGGATTATGGGGGTAACATACATATACTAATATATGTTAACATACATACATTGACGTATGTTAAATGTCTATAAACATATAAACTATATGAATTATATAATCTCCAATATATATAAAGTATATAATGACCAAACACCTACCAAATACCAAGGGAGGTCTACTCAACACTCTGTAATAACATACATGGTAACAGGATCCGAAGATGAACAGATATATGTATGAATAATTGACCAGATTCTGTACTGCCAGACAATCACAAGACTCTAATCAAAATTACTCCAGTCAGAAATATAAATTCAATGTAAAAAACCAACATAAGTAAGGAGAAATAAACTGGGGGTTTGTCTGAGCACATTCTACTCTAATTTACAACCGAGAAACACGACGTCCAGGAAGACTCTGTTGCCCTAGTAACAAGAGTTGAGAACGTAATAATGCTGCCGCTTTGTGGCTGTTTCCCACAGCAGCAGCTTTCAACACGGTGCTAATGGTCACTTAACATTCACAAGGACTGCAGGGCTGTAAATGACACCTGCCCTCAAAAAATGCCCTGGGGTAGGGAATAGCCAAGCAAATTCAACACCTGACAAATTTTTCAAGAAGTCAATATGAAGAGGGAAGTTGTACTCACTCTTTTAAAAAAAGGAAAAAAGAAAAAAAAGGACATGTGTAAAGCTCAGTATAAGGAATTATTAGGCTCATGCAAATCCAACCTCCGAAAAGGTTTCACCGCACACCAGTCAAATGACCATCAGCAAAAAGTCTACAAACTATAAATGCTGAAGGGGTTTTAGAGAACTGTGTACCTTCTAGCTGCTGGTGGGATGGAAAGTGGTAACAGCACTAATGAAAACTGAATGGAGCTGCTTTAAAAGGTAAAAATTGAGCTACCATATGATCCGGCAGGGCCCCTTCTGGGCCTATAACCTAAGACCACCAGAATCGGAAAGACAGAGGCAGGCAAATGTGCACTGCAGCAATATTTAAATAGCCAAGACATGGACGCAAAAAAAAAAGGTCCATAAACCGATGAATGGACAAAGAAGACGTGGTATATGTACAGAATGGAATGTTAGCCACGAAAAAAATCAAACAGTGCCGTTTGCAGCACCACAGACGAGCCTACAGATAATCACACAACGTGAAGTAAGTCAAAATGCGAAAGACAAATGTCCCATGATATCACTTATGTTATCTGAAAATTCATAAAAATGAACATATTTCCATAGAGAAAGACAGTCTCAGATTGAGAAGGCAAACTTATGGTTAAGCCAGTGAAAAGGTGTGACGAATGCATAAATTCGGATATTGGGTTAACAAACGTATACTAATACATATAAAATATATCATCACCCAAGACCTATGGAATACCAAGAGGGGTCTACTCAACACTCTGTAATAACCTACATGGAAAAGGACACAAAGATCAAGATATATATATGTGTAGGTGTAAATGAACAAGATTCTGCACACCTAGAACAAACGACATTTTAAAATCCAATTTGCTCTGATCAATACTAAAAATTAAAGACATAAACAAGAATTAAGGAGGCTGAAACTTATGGGGGCTTGTCCTGGCACATTCCACTCTAATCTGCAACCTAAAAGCACAACTTGCAGGAAGGTTCTGTTTCCCTAGCAAGCAGAGTTGGTAACGCAGAAATGCTGCCACCCTAAGGCCGTTTCCTCAAACAGCAGCTTTAAATCCACTGCTAATGGTCACTAATATTGCCAAGGACTGCAGGGGTGTAAACGAGACATGCCCTCCAAAAATGTCCTGGGGTACGGAATGGCCAAAAGATTTAAACACAGCAAATTTTTCAACAAGGCAATTTGAAGGATGTTGATAAAAGCTCGACATCAGGAATTATTAGACACATGCAAATCCAACCTACCCAAAGGTATCACCTCACACCGGTCAGAATGACCATCAGCAAAAAGTCTACAAACAGTAGATGTTGAAGAAGTTGTGGAGAATAGCATAACCTCTAGGTCTAAGTGGGATGTAAACTGGTAACAGCCAATAAAAGGAATAGAATGGCAGTGCGTTTGAAGGTAAAAATTGAGTTACCATATGATCCAGAAGGCCCACTATTGGGCCTGTAACCTGTGAAGGCCAGAATCAAAAAGACACAGGATGGAAAATCGTGTAGTGCATCAGTATTTACAATAGCCAAGACATGGAAGCAACAAAAATGTCCATCATCAGATGAATGGACGAAAAAGAGGTCCACGTACACAATGCAATATTAGACAGGGAAAAGAATGAAACAATGCTGTTTGCAGCACCATAGATGAGGCTAGAGATAATCACACATCTTGAAGTAAGTCAGAAAGCGAGAGACACATATCCTATGATATCACGTATAGGTGTTATCTAAAAATTGATATTAATGAACTTATTTCCACAGAGAAGGACACTCACGTATTCAGAACACAAACTTGTGGTTAACCAAGCGGAAAGGTGTGACGAATGTATAACGGAGGATATTGGGTTTTAACAGACATATGCTAATACTTATAAAATATAGAATCACCAAAAACGTACCGAATACCAAGAGAGGTCTACACAACATTCTGTCATTACCTATATGGAAGAGGATCCAAACATGAAAAGATATATGTATCAATGAAACAGATTCTGTACACCTAGAACAAACACAACATTGCAATCAAATTTGCTCTGATAAAAATGAACATTAAACTAAGAATACCAACAACAAATAAGTAGCCATAAGTTTTGGGGGGTTTGTCCTGGCACATTCCACTCTAATTTACAACCTACAAACAGGACTTCCAGGAAGGCTCTGTTGCCCTAGTAACCAGAGTTGGGAGTATAGACATGCGGCCGCCTTGTGGCCGTTTCCTGTAACAGCAGTTTTAAACCCAGTGCTAATGGGTACTTAATATTCACAATTACTACAGAGTTGTAAATGACACCTGCCCTCAAAAAATATCCAGGTGTAGGTAATGGCCACAGGAATTCAGAACACGGCAAATTTTTCAAGGAAACAATTTGAAGAGGTAAGTTTTTCTGTTCAACTTTAAAAAAAAAGAAAAGAAAACGGACGTGGATTAAAAGCTCAATATCGGGAAGTATTAGATGCATGCAAATCTAAACTACGCAAAGGTATCACCAACCCAACACTCCAAATGCCATCAGTAAAAAGTCTACAAACAATAAATGCTGAAGGGGTTTTAGAGGACTGTGTACCCTCTAGTTGCTGGTGGGATGTCAACTGGTATCAGCCAGTAGTGAGAACAGAATGGAGGTGCGTTTGAAGGTAAAAATTAGACTACCATATGATCTAGTAGCCCACTGCTGGGCCTATCCCCGGAGAAGACCAGAATCCAAAAGACACAGGCTGGCAATCCTGCACTGCATCAATATTTAGCATAGCCAAGAGTTGGAAGAAACCAAAATGTCCATCAACAGATGAATGCCCAAAGAAGAACTGGTCCATGTACACAATGGAATATTCAGCATGGAAAAGAATGAAACACTGCTCTTTGCAGCACCATAGATGAGCCTAGAGATAATCACAGAACATGAGGTAAGTCGGAAAGCAGATGACAAATATCCTCTGATATCACTTGTAGGTGTTACCTAACAACTGACACAAATGAACATATTTCCACAGAGAAAGACACTCACGGACTTGGAAAACAAACTATGGTTTTGTCAAACGAAAGCTGGGAGGAATGGATAAATGAAGATTAGGGTTACCATACGTATACAAATACATATTAAATACATATCTCAAAAAGACCAACCATATACCAAGGAAGGTCTACTGAACGCGCTGTAATAATTTATACGGGGGCTTCCCTGGTGGCGCCATGGTTAAGAATCCGCCTGCCAGTGCAGGGGACACGGGTTCGATCCCTGGTCCAGGAAGATCCCACATGCTGCAGAGCAAATAAGCCCGTGCACCACAACTACTGAGCCTGCGCTCTAGAGCCCAGGAGCCACAACTACTGAGCCCATGTGCCACAACTACTGAAGCCCGCATGCCTAGAGACCATGCTCTGCAACAAGACAAGCCACTGCAGGGAGAAGCCCGTGCAGCGCAATGGAGAGTAGCCCCCACTCACCGCAACTAGAGAAAGCCCACATGCAGCAGCGAAGATCCAACTCAGCCAAAAATAAATAATTAAATAAATTTATTAAAAAAATAATAGTAATTTACATGGGAAGAGGATCTGCACATGAATAGATATATATAATATTCAATTGAACCTGATTGTGCACACCTGGAACAAACACTATTCTAATCATTACCCCAATTTAAAAAATTAAAACCACGAACAACAATTAATGAGACATAAACTTATTGGGGTTATCCCTGGCACATTCCATTCTAATTTACAACCTAGGAAAACCACTTTCAGGAAGGCTCTTCTGCCCTCGTAACCAGATTTGGGAATGGAGAAATGCTGCCGCCTGGTGGCCTTTTCCCACAACAGCAGCTTTAAACACAGGGCTAACGGTCACTTAAGATTCTCAGCAAGGGTAGACCTGTAAATGACACGTGTCCTCAAAAAATGTCCTGGGCAGGTAATGGCCAAAACAGTTTACAACACAGAGAATTTTTCAAGAAAACAATTTGAAGAGGTAAGTTTTACTCACTCTTTTATTTCCAAAAACAAAGAGGAACATGGATAAAAGCTCAATATCAGGCATTATTGGTTGGATGCAAATCCAAACTACAAAAAGATGTCGCCACCCAATATTCAAAATGCCATCAGTAAAAAGTCTACAAACTATGAATGCTGACGGGTGTGTGGAGAAATGCATACCCGCTATGCTGTTGGTTGGAAGTAAACTGGTAACAGCTAATTAGGAGAACAGAATGGAGCTGCATTTATAAGGTAAAAATTGCGCTACCATATGATGCGGCCGATCCCCTAATGGGCCTATACCTTAAGAAGACCAGAATCGGAAAGACACAGACAGGCAAACATGCACTGCAGCAATATTTACAATAGCCTAGACATGCAAGCAAACAAGATGTCCATCAACAGACAAATGGACAAAGAAGAAGTAGTGTATGTACCGATTTGAATATTAGCCTCGGAATAAAATGAACAATGCCATTTTCATGACTACAGATGAGCCTAGAAATAATCATATTAGGTCAAGTAAGTGAAAAGGCAATCACAAATATCCCATGATATCATTTATAGATGTTATCCTAAGATTGCTACCAATGAACATATTTCCACAGAGAAAGACACTCACAGACTTATAAACAAACTAATGGTTAACCAAAATGAAAGGTGGGAGGATCGATAAATTAGGATTATGGGGGTAACATACATATACTAATATATGTTAACATACATACATTGACGTATGTTAAATGTCTATAAACATATAAACTATATGAATTATATAATCTCCAATATATATAAAGTATATAATGACCAAACACCTACCAAATACCAAGGGAGGTCTACTCAACACTCTGTAATAACATACATGGTAACAGGATCCGAAGATGAACAGATATATGTATGAATAATTGACCAGATTCTGTACTGCCAGACAATCACAAGACTCTAATCAAAATTACTCCAGTCAGAAATATAAATTCAATGTAAAAAACCAACATAAGTAAGGAGAAATAAACTGGGGGTTTGTCTGAGCACATTCTACTCTAATTTACAACCGAGAAACACGACGTCCAGGAAGACTCTGTTGCCCTAGTAACAAGAGTTGAGAATGTAATAATGCTGCCGCTTTGTGGCTGTTTCCCACAGCAGCAGCTTTCAACACGGTGCTAATGGTCACTTAACATTCACAAGGACTGCAGGGCTGTAAATGACACCTGCCCTCAAAAAATGCCCTGGGGTAGGGAATAGCCAAGCAAATTCAACACCTGACAAATTTTTCAAGAAGTCAATATGAAGAGGGAAGTTGTACTCACTCTTTTAAAAAAAGGAAAAAAGAAAAAAAAGGACATGTGTAAAGCTCAGTATAAGGAATTATTAGGCTCATGCAAATCCAACCTCCGAAAAGGTTTCACCGCACACCAGTCAAATGACCATCAGCAAAAAGTCTACAAACTATAAATGCTGAAGGGGTTTTAGAGAACTGTGTACCTTCTAGCTGCTGGTGGGATGGAAAGTGGTAACAGCACTAATGAAAACTGAATGGAGCTGCTTTAAAAGGTAAAAATTGAGCTACCATATGATCCGGCAGGGCCCCTTCTGGGCCTATAACCTAAGACCACCAGAATCGGAAAGACAGAGGCAGGCAAATGTGCACTGCAGCAATATTTAAATAGCCAAGACATGGACGCAAAAAAAAAAGGTCCATAAACCGATGAATGGACAAAGAAGACGTGGTATATGTACAGAATGGAATGTTAGCCACGAAAAAAATCAAACAGTGCCGTTTGCAGCACCACAGACGAGCCTACAGATAATCACACAACGTGAAGTAAGTCAAAATGCGAAAGACAAATGTCCCATGATATCACTTATGTTATCTGAAAATTCATAAAAATGAACATATTTCCATAGAGAAAGACAGTCTCAGATTGAGAAGGCAAACTTATGGTTAAGCCAGTGAAAAGGTGTGACGAATGCATAAATTCGGATATTGGGTTAACAAACGTATACTAATACATATAAAATATATCATCACCCAAGACCTATGGAATACCAAGAGGGGTCTACTCAACACTCTGTAATAACCTACATGGAAAAGGACACAAAGATCAAGATATATATATGTGTAGGTGTAAATGAACAAGATTCTGCACACCTAGAACAAACGACATTTTAAAATCCAATTTGCTCTGATCAATACTAAAAATTAAAGACATAAACAAGAATTAAGGAGGCTGAAACTTATGGGGGCTTGTCCTGGCACATTCCACTCTAATCTGCAACCTAAAAGCACAACTTGCAGGAAGGTTCTGTTTCCCTAGCAAGCAGAGTTGGTAACGCAGAAATGCTGCCACCCTAAGGCCGTTTCCTCAAACAGCAGCTTTAAATCCACTGCTAATGGTCACTAATATTGCCAAGGACTGCAGGGGTGTAAACGAGACATGCCCTCCAAAAATGTCCTGGGGTACGGAATGGCCAAAAGATTTAAACACAGCAAATTTTTCAACAAGGCAATTTGAAGGATGTTGATAAAAGCTCGACATCAGGAATTATTAGACACATGCAAATCCAACCTACCCAAAGGTATCACCTCACACCGGTCAGAATGACCATCAGCAAAAAGTCTACAAACAGTAGATGTTGAAGACGTTGTGGAGAATAGCATAACCTCTAGGTCTAAGTGGGATGTAAACTGGTAACAGCCAATAAAAGGAATAGAATGGCAGTGCGTTTGAAGGTAAAAATTGAGTTACCATATGATCCAGAAGGCCCACTATTGGGCCTGTAACCTGTGAAGGCCAGAATCAAAAAGACACAGGATGGAAAATCGTGTAGTGCATCAGTATTTACAATAGCCAAGACATGGAAGCAACAAAAATGTCCATCATCAGATGAATGGACGAAAAAGAGGTCCACGTACACAATGCAATATTAGACAGGGAAAAGAATGAAACAATGCTGTTTGCAGCACCATAGATGAGGCTAGAGATAATCACACATCTTGAAGTAAGTCAGAAAGCGAGAGACACATATCCTATGATATCACGTATAGGTGTTACCTAAAAATTGATATTAATGAACTTATTTCCACAGAGAAGGACACTCACGTATTCAGAACACAAACTTGTGGTTAACCAAGCGGAAAGGTGTGACGAATGTATAACGGAGGATATTGGGTTTTAACAGACATATGCTAATACTTATAAAATATAGAATCACCAAAAACATACCGAATACCAAGAGAGGTCTACACAACATTCTGTCATTACCTATATGGAAGAGGATCCAAACATGAAAAGATATATGTATCAATGAAACAGATTCTGTACACCTAGAACAAACACAACATTGCAATCAAATTTGCTCTGATAAAAATGAAAATTAAACTAAGAATACCAACAACAAATAAGTAGCCATAAGTTTTGGGGGGTTTGTCCTGGCACATTCCACTCTAATTTACAACCTACAAACAGGACTTCCAGGAAGGCTCTGTTGCCCTAGTAACCAGAGTTGGGAGTATAGACATGCGGCCGCCTTGTGGCCGTTTCCTGTAACAGCAGCTTTAAACCCAGTGCTAATGGGTACTTAATATTCACAATTACTACAGAGTTGTAAATGACACCTGCCCTCAAAAAATATCCAGGTGTAGGTAATGGCCACAGGAATTCAGAACACGGCAAATTTTTCAAGGAAACAATTTGAAGAGGTAAGTTTTTCTGTTCAACTTTAAAAAAAAAGAAAAGAAAACGGACGTGGATTAAAAGCTCAATATCGGGAAGTATTAGATGCATGCAAATCTAAACTACGCAAAGGTATCACCACCCAACACTCCAAATGCCATCAGTAAAAAGTCTACAAACAATAAATGCTGAAGGGGTTTTAGAGGACTGTGTACCCTCTAGTTGCTGGTGGGATGTCAACTGGTATCAGCCAGTAGTGAGAACAGAATGGAGGTGCGTTTAAAGGTAAAAATTAGACTACCATATGATCTAGTAGCCCACTGCTGGGCCTATCCCCGGAGAAGACCAGAATCCAAAAGACACAGGCTGGCAATCCTGCACTGCATCAATATTTAGCATAGCCAAGAGTTGGAAGAAACCAAAATGTCCATCAACAGATGAATGCCCAAAGAAGAACTGGTCCATGTACACAATGGAATATTCAGCATGGAAAAGAATGAAACACTGCTCTTTGCAGCACCATAGATGAGCCTAGAGATAATCACAGAACATGAGGTAAGTCGGAAAGCAGATGACAAATATCCTCTGATATCACTTGTAGGTGTTACCTAACAACTGACACAAATGAACATATTTCCACAGAGAAAGACACTCACGGACTTGGAAAACAAACTATGGTTTTGTCAAACGAAAGCTGGGAGGAATGGATAAATGAAGATTAGGGTTACCATACGTATACAAATACATATTAAATACATATCTCAAAAAGACCAACCATATACCAAGGAAGGTCTACTGAACGCGCTGTAATAATTTATACGGGGGCTTCCCTGGTGGCGCCATGGTTAAGAATCCGCCTGCCAGTGCAGGGGACACGGGTTCGATCCCTGGTCCAGGAAGATCCCACATGCTGCAGAGCAAATAAGCCCGTGCACCACAACTACTGAGCCTGCGCTCTAGAGCCCAGGAGCCACAACTACTGAGCCCATGTGCCACAACTACTGAAGCCCGCATGCCTAGAGACCATGCTCTGCAACAAGACAAGCCACTGCAGGGAGAAGCCCGTGCAGCGCAATGGAGAGTAGCCCCCACTCACCGCAACTAGAGAAAGCCCACATGCAGCAGCGAAGATCCAACTCAGCCAAAAATAAATAATTAAATTAAATAAATTTATTAAAAAAATAATAGTAATTTACATGGGAAGAGGATCTGCACATGAATAGATATATATAATATTCAATTGAACCTGATTGTGCACACCTGGAACAAACACTATTCTAATCATTACCCCAATTTAAAAATTTAAAACCACGAACAACAATTAATGAGACATAAACTTATTGGGGTTATCCCTGGCACATTCCATTCTAATTTACAACCTAGGAAAACCACTTTCAGGAAGGCTCTTCTGCCCTCGTAACCAGATTTGGGAATGGAGAAATGCTGCCGCCTGGTGGCCTTTTCCCACAACAGCAGCTTTAAACACAGGGCTAACGGTCACTTAAGATTCTCAGCAAGGGTAGACCTGTAAATGACACGTGTCCTCAAAAAATGTCCTGGGCAGGTAATGGCCAAAACAGTTTACAACACAGAGAATTTTTCAAGAAAACAATTTGAAGAGGTAAGTTTTACTCACTCTTTTATTTCCAAAAACAAAGAGGAACATGGATAAAAGCTCAATATCAGGCATTATTGGTTGGATGCAAATCCAAACTACAAAAAGATGTCGCCACCCAATATTCAAAATGCCATCAGTAAAAAGTCTACAAACTATGAATGCTGACGGGTGTGTGGAGAAATGCATACCCGCTATGCTGTTGGTTGGAAGTAAACTGGTAACAGCTAATTAGGAGAACAGAATGGAGCTGCATTTATAAGGTAAAAATTGCGCTACCATATGATGCGGCCGATCCCCTAATGGGCCTATACCTTAAGAAGACCAGAATCGGAAAGACACAGACAGGCAAACATGCACTGCAGCAATATTTACAATAGCCTAGACATGCAAGCAAACAAGATGTCCATCAACAGACAAATGGACAAAGAAGAAGTAGTGTATGTACCGATTTGAATATTAGCCTCGGAATAAAATGAACAATGCCATTTTCATGACTACAGATGAGCCTAGAAATAATCATATTAGGTCAAGTAAGTGAAAAGGCAATCACAAATATCCCATGATATCATTTATAGATGTTATCCTAAGATTGCTACCAATGAACATATTTCCACAGAGAAAGACACTCACAGACTTATAAACAAACTAATGGTTAACCAAAATGAAAGGTGGGAGGATCGATAAATTAGGATTATGGGGGTAACATACATATACTAATATATGTTAACATACATACATTGACGTATGTTAAATGTCTATAAACATATAAACTATATGAATTATATAATCTCCAATATATATAAAGTATATAATGACCAAACACCTACCAAATACCAAGGGAGGTCTACTCAACACTCTGTAATAACATACATGGTAACAGGATCCGAAGATGAACAGATATATGTATGAATAATTGACCAGATTCTGTACTGCCAGACAATCACAAGACTCTAATCAAAATTACTCCAGTCAGAAATATAAATTCAATGTAAAAAACCAACATAAGTAAGGAGAAATAAACTGGGGGTTTGTCTGAGCACATTCTACTCTAATTTACAACCGAGAAACACGACGTCCAGGAAGACTCTGTTGCCCTAGTAACAAGAGTTGAGAACGTAATAATGCTGCCGCTTTGTGGCTGTTTCCCACAGCAGCAGCTTTCAACACGGTGCTAATGGTCACTTAACATTCACAAGGACTGCAGGGCTGTAAATGACACCTGCCCTCAAAAAATGCCCTGGGGTAGGGAATAGCCAAGCAAATTCAACACCTGACAAATTTTTCAAGAAGTCAATATGAAGAGGGAAGTTGTACTCACTCTTTTAAAAAAAGGAAAAAAGAAAAAAAAGGACATGTGTAAAGCTCAGTATAAGGAATTATTAGGCTCATGCAAATCCAACCTCCGAAAAGGTTTCACCGCACACCAGTCAAATGACCATCAGCAAAAAGTCTACAAACTATAAATGCTGAAGGGGTTTTAGAGAACTGTGTACCTTCTAGCTGCTGGTGGGATGGAAAGTGGTAACAGCACTAATGAAAACTGAATGGAGCTGCTTTAAAAGGTAAAAATTGAGCTACCATATGATCCGGCAGGGCCCCTTCTGGGCCTATAACCTAAGACCACCAGAATCGGAAAGACAGAGGCAGGCAAATGTGCACTGCAGCAATATTTAAATAGCCAAGACATGGACGCAAAAAAAAAAGGTCCATAAACCGATGAATGGACAAAGAAGACGTGGTATATGTACAGAATGGAATGTTAGCCACGAAAAAAATCAAACAGTGCCGTTTGCAGCACCACAGACGAGCCTACAGATAATCACACAACGTGAAGTAAGTCAAAATGCGAAAGACAAATGTCCCATGATATCACTTATGTTATCTGAAAATTCATAAAAATGAACATATTTCCATAGAGAAAGACAGTCTCAGATTGAGAAGGCAAACTTATGGTTAAGCCAGTGAAAAGGTGTGACGAATGCATAAATTCGGATATTGGGTTAACAAACGTATACTAATACATATAAAATATATCATCACCCAAGACCTATGGAATACCAAGAGGGGTCTACTCAACACTCTGTAATAACCTACATGGAAAAGGACACAAAGATCAAGATATATATATGTGTAGGTGTAAATGAACAAGATTCTGCACACCTAGAACAAACGACATTTTAAAATCCAATTTGCTCTGATCAATACTAAAAATTAAAGACATAAACAAGAATTAAGGAGGCTGAAACTTATGGGGGCTTGTCCTGGCACATTCCACTCTAATCTGCAACCTAAAAGCACAACTTGCAGGAAGGTTCTGTTTCCCTAGCAAGCAGAGTTGGTAACGCAGAAATGCTGCCACCCTAAGGCCGTTTCCTCAAACAGCAGCTTTAAATCCACTGCTAATGGTCACTAATATTGCCAAGGACTGCAGGGGTGTAAACGAGACATGCCCTCCAAAAATGTCCTGGGGTACGGAATGGCCAAAAAATTCAAACACAGCAAATTTTTCAACAAGGCAATTTGAAGGATGTTGATAAAAGCTCGACATCAGGAATTATTAGACACATGCAAATCCAACCTACCCAAAGGTATCACCTCACACCGGTCAGAATGACCATCAGCAAAAAGTCTACAAACAGTAGATGTTGAAGACGTTGTGGAGAATAGCATAACCTCTAGGTCTAAGTGGGATGTAAACTGGTAACAGCCAATAAAAGGAATAGAATGGCAGTGCGTTTGAAGGTAAAAATTGAGTTACCATATGATCCAGAAGGCCCACTATTGGGCCTGTAACCTGTGAAGGCCAGAATCAAAAAGACACAGGATGGAAAATCGTGTAGTGCATCAGTATTTACAATAGCCAAGACATGGAAGCAATAAAAATGTCCATCATCAGATGAATGGACGAAAAAGAGGTCCACGTACACAATGCAATATTAGACAGGGAAAAGAATGAAACAATGCTGTTTGCAGCACCATAGATGAGGCTAGAGATAATCACACATCTTGAAGTAAGTCAGAAAGCGAGAGACACATATCCTATGATATCACGTATAGGTGTTACCTAAAAATTGATATTAATGAACTTATTTCCACAGAGAAGGACACTCACGTATTCAGAACACAAACTTGTGGTTAACCAAGCGGAAAGGTGTGACGAATGTATAACGGAGGATATTGGGTTTTAACAGACATATGCTAATACTTATAAAATATAGAATCACCAAAAACATACCGAATACCAAGAGAGGTCTACACAACATTCTGTCATTACCTATATGGAAGAGGATCCAAACATGAAAAGATATATGTATCAATGAAACAGATTCTGTACACCTAGAACAAACACAACATTGCAATCAAATTTGCTCTGATAAAAATGAAAATTAAACTAAGAATACCAACAACAAATAAGTAGCCATAAGTTTTGGGGGGTTTGTCCTGGCACATTCCACTCTAATTTACAACCTACAAACAGGACTTCCAGGAAGGCTCTGTTGCCCTAGTAACCAGAGTTGGGAGTATAGACATGCGGCCGCCTTGTGGCCGTTTCCTGTAACAGCAGCTTTAAACCCAGTGCTAATGGGTACTTAATATTCACAATTACTACAGAGTTGTAAATGACACCTGCCCTCAAAAAATATCCAGGTGTAGGTAATGGCCACAGGAATTCAGAACACGGCAAATTTTTCAAGGAAACAATTTGAAGAGGTAAGTTTTTCTGTTCAACTTTAAAAAAAAAGAAAAGAAAACGGACGTGGATTAAAAGCTCAATATCGGGAAGTATTAGATGCATGCAAATCTAAACTACGCAAAGGTATCACCAACCCAACACTCCAAATGCCATCAGTAAAAAGTCTACAAACAATAAATGCTGAAGGGGTTTTAGAGGACTGTGTATCCTCTAGTTGCTGGTGGGATGTCAACTGGTATCAGCCAGTAGTGAGAACAGAATGGAGGTGCGTTTGAAGGTAAAAATTAGACTACCATATGATCTAGTAGCCCACTGCTGGGCCTATCCCCGGAGAAGACCAGAATCCAAAAGACACAGGCTGGCAATCCTGCACTGCATCAATATTTAGCATAGCCAAGAGTTGGAAGAAACCAAAATGTCCATCAACAGATGAATGCCCAAAGAAGAACTGGTCCATGTACACAATGGAATATTCAGCATGGAAAAGAATGAAACACTGCTCTTTGCAGCACCATAGATGAGCCTAGAGATAATCACAGAACATGAGGTAAGTCGGAAAGCAGATGACAAATATCCTCTGATATCACTTGTAGGTGTTACCTAACAACTGACACAAATGAACATATTTCCACAGAGAAAGACACTCACGGACTTGGAAAACAAACTATGGTTTCGTCAAACGAAAGCTGGGAGGAATGGATAAATGAAGATTAGGGTTACCATACGTATACAAATACATATTAAATACATATCTCAAAAAGACCAACCATATACCAAGGAAGGTCTACTGAACGCCGTGTAATAATTTATACGGGGGCTTCCCTGGTGGCGCCATGGTTAAGAATCCGCCTGCCAGTGCAGGGGACACGGGTTCGATCCCTGGTCCAGGAAGATCCCACATGCTGCAGAGCAAATAAGCCCGTGCACCACAACTACTGAGCCTGCGCTCTAGAGCCCAGGAGCCACAACTACTGAGCCCATGTGCCACAACTACTGAAGCCCGCATGCCTAGAGACCATGCTCTGCAACAAGACAAGCCACTGCAGGGAGAAGCCCGTGCAGCGCAATGGAGAGTAGCCCCCACTCACCGCAACTAGAGAAAGCCCACATGCAGCAGCGAAGATCCAACTCAGCCAAAAATAAATAATTAAATTAAATAAATTTATTAAAAAAATAATAGTAATTTACATGGGAAGAGGATCTGCACATGAATAGATATATATAATATTCAATTGAACCTGATTGTGCACACCTGGAACAAACACTATTCTAATCATTACCCCAATTTAAAAAATTAAAACCACGAACAACAATTAATGAGACATAAACTTATTGGGGTTATCCCTGGCACATTCCATTCTAATTTACAACCTAGGAAAACCACTTTCAGGAAGGCTCTTCTGCCCTCGTAACCAGATTTGGGAATGGAGAAATGCTGCCGCCTGGTGGCCTTTTCCCACAACAGCAGCTTTAAACACAGGGCTAACGGTCACTTAAGATTCTCAGCAAGGGTAGACCTGTAAATGACACGTGTCCTCAAAAAATGTCCTGGGCAGGTAATGGCCAAAACAGTTTACAACACAGAGAATTTTTCAAGAAAACAATTTGAAGAGGTAAGTTTTACTCACTCTTTTATTTCCAAAAACAAAGAGGAACATGGATAAAAGCTCAATATCAGGCATTATTGGTTGGATGCAAATCCAAACTACAAAAAGATGTCGCCACCCAATATTCAAAATGCCATCAGTAAAAAGTCTACAAACTATGAATGCTGACGGGTGTGTGGAGAAATGCATACCCGCTATGCTGTTGGTTGGAAGTAAACTGGTAACAGCTAATTAGGAGAACAGAATGGAGCTGCATTTATAAGGTAAAAATTGAGCTACCATATGATGCGGCCGATCCCCTAATGGGCCTATACCTTAAGAAGACCAGAATCGGAAAGACACAGACAGGCAAACATGCACTGCAGCAATATTTACAATAGCCTAGACATGCAAGCAAACAAGATGTCCATCAACAGACAAATGGACAAAGAAGAAGTAGTGTATGTACCGATTTGAATATTAGCCTCGGAATAAAATGAACAATGCCATTTTCATGACTACAGATGAGCCTAGAAATAATCATATTAGGTCAAGTAAGTGAAAAGGCAATCACAAATATCCCATGATATCATTTATAGATGTTATCCTAAGATTGCTACCAATGAACATATTTCCACAGAGAAAGACACTCACAGACTTATAAACAAACTAATGGTTAACCAAAATGAAAGGTGGGAGGATCGATAAATTAGGATTATGGGGGTAACATACATATACTAATATATGTTAACATACATACATTGACGTATGTTAAATGTCTATAAACATATAAACTATATGAATTATATAATCTCCAATATATATAAAGTATATAATGACCAAACACCTACCAAATACCAAGGGAGGTCTACTCAACACTCTGTAATAACATACATGGTAACAGGATCCGAAGATGAACAGATATATGTATGAATAATTGACCAGATTCTGTACTGCCAGACAATCACAAGACTCTAATCAAAATTACTCCAGTCAGAAATATAAATTCAATGTAAAAAACCAACATAAGTAAGGAGAAATAAACTGGGGGTTTGTCTGAGCACATTCTACTCTAATTTACAACCGAGAAACACGACGTCCAGGAAGACTCTGTTGCCCTAGTAACAAGAGTTGAGAACGTAATAATGCTGCCGCTTTGTGGCTGTTTCCCACAGCAGCAGCTTTCAACACGGTGCTAATGGTCACTTAACATTCACAAGGACTGCAGGGCTGTAAATGACACCTGCCCTCAAAAAATGCCCTGGGGTAGGGAATAGCCAAGCAAATTCAACACCTGACAAATTTTTCAAGAAGTCAATATGAAGAGGGAAGTTGTACTCACTCTTTTAAAAAAAGGAAAAAAGAAAAAAAAGGACATGTGTAAAGCTCAGTATAAGGAATTATTAGGCTCATGCAAATCCAACCTCCGAAAAGGTTTCACCGCACACCAGTCAAATGACCATCAGCAAAAAGTCTACAAACTATAAATGCTGAAGGGGTTTTAGAGAACTGTGTACCTTCTAGCTGCTGGTGGGATGGAAAGTGGTAACAGCACTAATGAAAACTGAATGGAGCTGCTTTAAAAGGTAAAAATTGAGCTACCATATGATCCGGCAGGGCCCCTTCTGGGCCTATAACCTAAGACCACCAGAATCGGAAAGACAGAGGCAGGCAAATGTGCACTGCAGCAATATTTAAATAGCCAAGACATGGACGCAAAAAAAAAAGGTCCATAAACCGATGAATGGACAAAGAAGACGTGGTATATGTACAGAATGGAATGTTAGCCACGAAAAAAATCAAACAGTGCCGTTTGCAGCACCACAGACGAGCCTACAGATAATCACACAACGTGAAGTAAGTCAAAATGCGAAAGACAAATGTCCCATGATATCACTTATGTTATCTGAAAATTCATAAAAATGAACATATTTCCATAGAGAAAGACAGTCTCAGATTGAGAAGGCAAACTTATGGTTAAGCCAGTGAAAAGGTGTGACGAATGCATAAATTCGGATATTGGGTTAACAAACGTATACTAATACATATAAAATATATCATCACCCAAGACCTATGGAATACCAAGAGGGGTCTACTCAACACTCTGTAATAACCTACATGGAAAAGGACACAAAGATCAAGATATATATATGTGTAGGTGTAAATGAACAAGATTCTGCACACCTAGAACAAACGACATTTTAAAATCCAATTTGCTCTGATCAATACTAAAAATTAAAGACATAAACAAGAATTAAGGAGGCTGAAACTTATGGGGGCTTGTCCTGGCACATTCCACTCTAATCTGCAACCTAAAAGCACAACTTGCAGGAAGGTTCTGTTTCCCTAGCAAGCAGAGTTGGTAACGCAGAAATGCTGCCACCCTAAGGCCGTTTCCTCAAACAGCAGCTTTAAATCCACTGCTAATGGTCACTAATATTGCCAAGGACTGCAGGGGTGTAAACGAGACATGCCCTCCAAAAATGTCCTGGGGTACGGAATGGCCAAAAAATTCAAACACAGCAAATTTTTCAACAAGGCAATTTGAAGGATGTTGATAAAAGCTCGACATCAGGAATTATTAGACACATGCAAATCCAACCTACCCAAAGGTATCACCTCACACCGGTCAGAATGACCATCAGCAAAAAGTCTACAAACAGTAGATGTTGAAGAAGTTGTGGAGAATAGCATAACCTCTAGGTCTAAGTGGGATGTAAACTGGTAACAGCCAATAAAAGGAATAGAATGGCAGTGCGTTTGAAGGTAAAAATTGAGTTACCATATGATCCAGAAGGCCCACTATTGGGCCTGTAACCTGTGAAGGCCAGAATCAAAAAGACACAGGATGGAAAATCGTGTAGTGCATCAGTATTTACAATAGCCAAGACATGGAAGCAATAAAAATGTCCATCATCAGATGAATGGACGAAAAAGAGGTCCACGTACACAATGCAATATTAGACAGGGAAAAGAATGAAACAATGCTGTTTGCAGCACCATAGATGAGGCTAGAGATAATCACACATCTTGAAGTAAGTCAGAAAGCGAGAGACACATATCCTATGATATCACGTATAGGTGTTACCTAAAAATTGATATTAATGAACTTATTTCCACAGAGAAGGACACTCACGTATTCAGAACACAAACTTGTGGTTAACCAAGCGGAAAGGTGTGACGAATGTATAACGGAGGATATTGGGTTTTAACAGACATATGCTAATACTTATAAAATATAGAATCACCAAAAACATACCGAATACCAAGAGATGTCTACACAACATTCTGTCATTACCTATATGGGACAGGATCCAAACATGAAAAGATATATGTATCAATGAAACAGATTCTGTACACCTAGAACAAACACAACATTGCAATCAAATTTGCTCTGATAAAAATGAAAATTAAACTAAGAATACCAACAACAAATAAGTAGCCATAAGTTTTGGGGGGTTTGTCCTGGCACATTCCACTCTAATTTACAACCTACAAACAGGACTTCCAGGAAGGCTCTGTTGCCCTAGTAACCAGAGTTGGGAGTATAGACATGCGGCCGCCTTGTGGCCGTTTCCTGTAACAGCAGCTTTAAACCCAGTGCTAATGGGTACTTAATATTCACAATTACTACAGAGTTGTAAATGACACCTGCCCTCAAAAAATATCCAGGTGTAGGTAATGGCCACAGGAATTCAGAACACGGCAAATTTTTCAAGGAAACAATTTGAAGAGGTAAGTTTTTCTGTTCAACTTTAAAAAAAAAGAAAAGAAAACGGACGTGGATTAAAAGCTCAATATCGGGAAGTATTAGATGCATGCAAATCTAAACTACGCAAAGGTATCACCAACCCAACACTCCAAATGCCATCAGTAAAAAGTCTACAAACAATAAATGCTGAAGGGGTTTTAGAGGACTGTGTATCCTCTAGTTGCTGGTGGGATGTCAACTGGTATCAGCCAGTAGTGAGAACAGAATGGAGGTGCGTTTGAAGGTAAAAATTAGACTACCATATGATCTAGTAGCCCACTGCTGGGCCTATCCCCGGAGAAGACCAGAATCCAAAAGACACAGGCTGGCAATCCTGCACTGCATCAATATTTAGCATAGCCAAGAGTTGGAAGAAACCAAAATGTCCATCAACAGATGAATGCCCAAAGAAGAACTGGTCCATGTACACAATGGAATATTCAGCATGGAAAAGAATGAAACACTGCTCTTTGCAGCACCATAGATGAGCCTAGAGATAATCACAGAACATGAGGTAAGTCGGAAAGCAGATGACAAATATCCTCTGATATCACTTGTAGGTGTTACCTAACAACTGACACAAATGAACATATTTCCACAGAGAAAGACACTCACGGACTTGGAAAACAAACTATGGTTTCGTCAAACGAAAGCTGGGAGGAATGGATAAATGAAGATTAGGGTTACCATACGTATACAAATACATATTAAATACATATCTCAAAAAGACCAACCATATACCAAGGAAGGTCTACTGAACGCCGTGTAATAATTTATACGGGGGCTTCCCTGGTGGCGCCATGGTTAAGAATCCGCCTGCCAGTGCAGGGGACACGGGTTCGATCCCTGGTCCAGGAAGATCCCACATGCTGCAGAGCAAATAAGCCCGTGCACCACAACTACTGAGCCTGCGCTCTAGAGCCCAGGAGCCACAACTACTGAGCCCATGTGCCACAACTACTGAAGCCCGCATGCCTAGAGACCATGCTCTGCAACAAGACAAGCCACTGCAGGGAGAAGCCCGTGCAGCGCAATGGAGAGTAGCCCCCACTCACCGCAACTAGAGAAAGCCCACATGCAGCAGCGAAGATCCAACTCAGCCAAAAATAAATAATTAAATTAAATAAATTTATTAAAAAAATAATAGTAATTTACATGGGAAGAGGATCTGCACATGAATAGATATATATAATATTCAATTGAACCTGATTGTGCACACCTGGAACAAACACTATTCTAATCATTACCCCAATTTAAAAAATTAAAACCACGAACAACAATTAATGAGACATAAACTTATTGGGGTTATCCCTGGCACATTCCATTCTAATTTACAACCTAGGAAAACCACTTTCAGGAAGGCTCTTCTGCCCTCGTAACCAGATTTGGGAATGGAGAAATGCTGCCGCCTGGTGGCCTTTTCCCACAACAGCAGCTTTAAACACAGGGCTAACGGTCACTTAAGATTCTCAGCAAGGGTAGACCTGTAAATGACACGTGTCCTCAAAAAATGTCCTGGGCAGGTAATGGCCAAAACAGTTTACAACACAGAGAATTTTTCAAGAAAACAATTTGAAGAGGTAAGTTTTACTCACTCTTTTATTTCCAAAAACAAAGAGGAACATGGATAAAAGCTCAATATCAGGCATTATTGGTTGGATGCAAATCCAAACTACAAAAAGATGTCGCCACCCAATATTCAAAATGCCATCAGTAAAAAGTCTACAAACTATGAATGCTGACGGGTGTGTGGAGAAATGCATACCCGCTATGCTGTTGGTTGGAAGTAAACTGGTAACAGCTAATTAGGAGAACAGAATGGAGCTGCATTTATAAGGTAAAAATTGCGCTACCATATGATGCGGCCGATCCCCTAATGGGCCTATACCTTAAGAAGACCAGAATCGGAAAGACACAGACAGGCAAACATGCACTGCAGCAATATTTACAATAGCCTAGACATGCAAGCAAACAAGATGTCCATCAACAGACAAATGGACAAAGAAGAAGTAGTGTATGTACCGATTTGAATATTAGCCTCGGAATAAAATGAACAATGCCATTTTCATGACTACAGATGAGCCTAGAAATAATCATATTAGGTCAAGTAAGTGAAAAGGCAATCACAAATATCCCATGATATCATTTATAGATGTTATCCTAAGATTGCTACCAATGAACATATTTCCACAGAGAAAGACACTCACAGACTTATAAACAAACTAATGGTTAACCAAAATGAAAGGTGGGAGGATCGATAAATTAGGATTATGGGGGTAACATACATATACTAATATATGTTAACATACATACATTGACGTATGTTAAATGTCTATAAACATATAAACTATATGAATTATATAATCTCCAATATATATAAAGTATATAATGACCAAACACCTACCAAATACCAAGGGAGGTCTACTCAACACTCTGTAATAACATACATGGTAACAGGATCCGAAGATGAACAGATATATGTATGAATAATTGACCAGATTCTGTACTGCCAGACAATCACAAGACTCTAATCAAAATTACTCCAGTCAGAAATATAAATTCAATGTAAAAAACCAACATAAGTAAGGAGAAATAAACTGGGGGTTTGTCTGAGCACATTCTACTCTAATTTACAACCGAGAAACACGACGTCCAGGAAGACTCTGTTGCCCTAGTAACAAGAGTTGAGAACGTAATAATGCTGCCGCTTTGTGGCTGTTTCCCACAGCAGCAGCTTTCAACACGGTGCTAATGGTCACTTAACATTCACAAGGACTGCAGGGCTGTAAATGACACCTGCCCTCAAAAAATGCCCTGGGGTAGGGAATAGCCAAGCAAATTCAACACCTGACAAATTTTTCAAGAAGTCAATATGAAGAGGGAAGTTGTACTCACTCTTTTAAAAAAAGGAAAAAAGAAAAAAAAGGACATGTGTAAAGCTCAGTATAAGGAATTATTAGGCTCATGCAAATCCAACCTCCGAAAAGGTTTCACCGCACACCAGTCAAATGACCATCAGCAAAAAGTCTACAAACTATAAATGCTGAAGGGGTTTTAGAGAACTGTGTACCTTCTAGCTGCTGGTGGGATGGAAAGTGGTAACAGCACTAATGAAAACTGAATGGAGCTGCTTTAAAAGGTAAAAATTGAGCTACCATATGATCCGGCAGGGCCCCTTCTGGGCCTATAACCTAAGACCACCAGAATCGGAAAGACAGAGGCAGGCAAATGTGCACTGCAGCAATATTTAAATAGCCAAGACATGGACGCAAAAAAAAAAGGTCCATAAACCGATGAATGGACAAAGAAGACGTGGTATATGTACAGAATGGAATGTTAGCCACGAAAAAAATCAAACAGTGCCGTTTGCAGCACCACAGACGAGCCTACAGATAATCACACAACGTGAAGTAAGTCAAAATGCGAAAGACAAATGTCCCATGATATCACTTATGTTATCTGAAAATTCATAAAAATGAACATATTTCCATAGAGAAAGACAGTCTCAGATTGAGAAGGCAAACTTATGGTTAAGCCAGTGAAAAGGTGTGACGAATGCATAAATTCGGATATTGGGTTAACAAACGTATACTAATACATATAAAATATATCATCACCCAAGACCTATGGAATACCAAGAGGGGTCTACTCAACACTCTGTAATAACCTACATGGAAAAGGACACAAAGATCAAGATATATATATGTGTAGGTGTAAATGAACAAGATTCTGCACACCTAGAACAAACGACATTTTAAAATCCAATTTGCTCTGATCAATACTAAAAATTAAAGACATAAACAAGAATTAAGGAGGCTGAAACTTATGGGGGCTTGTCCTGGCACATTCCACTCTAATCTGCAACCTAAAAGCACAACTTGCAGGAAGGTTCTGTTTCCCTAGCAAGCAGAGTTGGTAACGCAGAAATGCTGCCACCCTAAGGCCGTTTCCTCAAACAGCAGCTTTAAATCCACTGCTAATGGTCACTAATATTGCCAAGGACTGCAGGGGTGTAAACGAGACATGCCCTCCAAAAATGTCCTGGGGTACGGAATGGCCAAAAAATTCAAACACAGCAAATTTTTCAACAAGGCAATTTGAAGGATGTTGATAAAAGCTCGACATCAGGAATTATTAGACACATGCAAATCCAACCTACCCAAAGGTATCACCTCACACCGGTCAGAATGACCATCAGCAAAAAGTCTACAAACAGTAGATGTTGAAGAAGTTGTGGAGAATAGCATAACCTCTAGGTCTAAGTGGGATGTAAACTGGTAACAGCCAATAAAAGGAATAGAATGGCAGTGCGTTTGAAGGTAAAAATTGAGTTACCATATGATCCAGAAGGCCCACTATTGGGCCTGTAACCTGTGAAGGCCAGAATCAAAAAGACACAGGATGGAAAATCGTGTAGTGCATCAGTATTTACAATAGCCAAGACATGGAAGCAATAAAAATGTCCATCATCAGATGAATGGACGAAAAAGAGGTCCACGTACACAATGCAATATTAGACAGGGAAAAGAATGAAACAATGCTGTTTGCAGCACCATAGATGAGGCTAGAGATAATCACACATCTTGAAGTAAGTCAGAAAGCGAGAGACACATATCCTATGATATCACGTATAGGTGTTACCTAAAAATTGATATTAATGAACTTATTTCCACAGAGAAGGACACTCACGTATTCAGAACACAAACTTGTGGTTAACCAAGCGGAAAGGTGTGACGAATGTATAACGGAGGATATTGGGTTTTAACAGACATATGCTAATACTTATAAAATATAGAATCACCAAAAACATACCGAATACCAAGAGATGTCTACACAACATTCTGTCATTACCTATATGGGACAGGATCCAAACATGAAAAGATATATGTATCAATGAAACAGATTCTGTACACCTAGAACAAACACAACATTGCAATCAAATTTGCTCTGATAAAAATGAAAATTAAACTAAGAATACCAACAACAAATAAGTAGCCATAAGTTTTGGGGGGTTTGTCCTGGCACATTCCACTCTAATTTACAACCTACAAACAGGACTTCCAGGAAGGCTCTGTTGCCCTAGTAACCAGAGTTGGGAGTATAGACATGCGGCCGCCTTGTGGCCGTTTCCTGTAACAGCAGCTTTAAACCCAGTGCTAATGGGTACTTAATATTCACAATTACTACAGAGTTGTAAATGACACCTGCCCTCAAAAAATATCCAGGTGTAGGTAATGGCCACAGGAATTCAGAACACGGCAAATTTTTCAAGGAAACAATTTGAAGAGGTAAGTTTTTCTGTTCAACTTTAAAAAAAAAGAAAAGAAAACGGACGTGGATTAAAAGCTCAATATCGGGAAGTATTAGATGCATGCAAATCTAAACTACGCAAAGGTATCACCAACCCAACACTCCAAATGCCATCAGTAAAAAGTCTACAAACAATAAATGCTGAAGGGGTTTTAGAGGACTGTGTATCCTCTAGTTGCTGGTGGGATGTCAACTGGTATCAGCCAGTAGTGAGAACAGAATGGAGGTGCGTTTGAAGGTAAAAATTAGACTACCATATGATCTAGTAGCCCACTGCTGGGCCTATCCCCGGAGAAGACCAGAATCCAAAAGACACAGGCTGGCAATCCTGCACTGCATCAATATTTAGCATAGCCAAGAGTTGGAAGAAACCAAAATGTCCATCAACAGATGAATGCCCAAAGAAGAACTGGTCCATGTACACAATGGAATATTCAGCATGGAAAAGAATGAAACACTGCTCTTTGCAGCACCATAGATGAGCCTAGAGATAATCACAGAACATGAGGTAAGTCGGAAAGCAGATGACAAATATCCTCTGATATCACTTGTAGGTGTTACCTAACAACTGACACAAATGAACATATTTCCACAGAGAAAGACACTCACGGACTTGGAAAACAAACTATGGTTTTGTCAAACGAAAGCTGGGAGGAATGGATAAATGAAGATTAGGGTTACCATACGTATACAAATACATATTAAATACATATCTCAAAAAGACCAACCATATACCAAGGAAGGTCTACTGAACGCGCTGTAATAATTTATACGGGGGCTTCCCTGGTGGCGCCATGGTTAAGAATCCGCCTGCCAGTGCAGGGGACACGGGTTCGATCCCTGGTCCAGGAAGATCCCACATGCTGCAGAGCAAATAAGCCCGTGCACCACAACTACTGAGCCTGCGCTCTAGAGCCCAGGAGCCACAACTACTGAGCCCATGTGCCACAACTACTGAAGCCCGCATGCCTAGAGACCATGCTCTGCAACAAGACAAGCCACTGCAGGGAGAAGCCCGTGCAGCGCAATGGAGAGTAGCCCCCACTCACCGCAACTAGAGAAAGCCCACATGCAGCAGCGAAGATCCAACTCAGCCAAAAATAAATAATTAAATAAATTTATTAAAAAAATAATAGTAATTTACATGGGAAGAGGATCTGCACATGAATAGATATATATAATATTCAATTGAACCTGATTGTGCACACCTGGAACAAACACTATTCTAATCATTACCCCAATTTAAAAAATTAAAACCACGAACAACAATTAATGAGACATAAACTTATTGGGGTTATCCCTGGCACATTCCATTCTAATTTACAACCTAGGAAAACCACTTTCAGGAAGGCTCTTCTGCCCTCGTAACCAGATTTGGGAATGGAGAAATGCTGCCGCCTGGTGGCCTTTTCCCACAACAGCAGCTTTAAACACAGGGCTAACGGTCACTTAAGATTCTCAGCAAGGGTAGACCTGTAAATGACACGTGTCCTCAAAAAATGTCCTGGGCAGGTAATGGCCAAAACAGTTTACAACACAGAGAATTTTTCAAGAAAACAATTTGAAGAGGTAAGTTTTACTCACTCTTTTATTTCCAAAAACAAAGAGGAACATGGATAAAAGCTCAATATCAGGCATTATTGGTTGGATGCAAATCCAAACTACAAAAAGATGTCGCCACCCAATATTCAAAATGCCATCAGTAAAAAGTCTACAAACTATGAATGCTGACGGGTGTGTGGAGAAATGCATACCCGCTATGCTGTTGGTTGGAAGTAAACTGGTAACAGCTAATTAGGAGAACAGAATGGAGCTGCATTTATAAGGTAAAAATTGCGCTACCATATGATGCGGCCGATCCCCTAATGGGCCTATACCTTAAGAAGACCAGAATCGGAAAGACACAGACAGGCAAACATGCACTGCAGCAATATTTACAATAGCCTAGACATGCAAGCAAACAAGATGTCCATCAACAGACAAATGGACAAAGAAGAAGTAGTGTATGTACCGATTTGAATATTAGCCTCGGAATAAAATGAACAATGCCATTTTCATGACTACAGATGAGCCTAGAAATAATCATATTAGGTCAAGTAAGTGAAAAGGCAATCACAAATATCCCATGATATCATTTATAGATGTTATCCTAAGATTGCTACCAATGAACATATTTCCACAGAGAAAGACACTCACAGACTTATAAACAAACTAATGGTTAACCAAAATGAAAGGTGGGAGGATCGATAAATTAGGATTATGGGGGTAACATACATATACTAATATATGTTAACATACATACATTGACGTATGTTAAATGTCTATAAACATATAAACTATATGAATTATATAATCTCCAATATATATAAAGTATATAATGACCAAACACCTACCAAATACCAAGGGAGGTCTACTCAACACTCTGTAATAACATACATGGTAACAGGATCCGAAGATGAACAGATATATGTATGAATAATTGACCAGATTCTGTACTGCCAGACAATCACAAGACTCTAATCAAAATTACTCCAGTCAGAAATATAAATTCAATGTAAAAAACCAACATAAGTAAGGAGAAATAAACTGGGGGTTTGTCTGAGCACATTCTACTCTAATTTACAACCGAGAAACACGACGTCCAGGAAGACTCTGTTGCCCTAGTAACAAGAGTTGAGAACGTAATAATGCTGCCGCTTTGTGGCTGTTTCCCACAGCAGCAGCTTTCAACACGGTGCTAATGGTCACTTAACATTCACAAGGACTGCAGGGCTGTAAATGACACCTGCCCTCAAAAAATGCCCTGGGGTAGGGAATAGCCAAGAAAATTCAACACCTGACAAATTTTTCAAGAAGTCAATATGAAGAGGGAAGTTGTACTCACTCTTTTAAAAAAAGGAAAAAAGAAAAAAAAGGACATGTGTAAAGCTCAGTATAAGGAATTATTAGGCTCATGCAAATCCAACCTCCGAAAAGGTTTCACCGCACACCAGTCAAATGACCATCAGCAAAAAGTCTACAAACTATAAATGCTGAAGGGGTTTTAGAGAACTGTGTACCTTCTAGCTGCTGGTGGGATGGAAAGTGGTAACAGCACTAATGAAAACTGAATGGAGCTGCTTTAAAAGGTAAAAATTGAGCTACCATATGATCCGGCAGGGCCCCTTCTGGGCCTATAACCTAAGACCACCAGAATCGGAAAGACAGAGGCAGGCAAATGTGCACTGCAGCAATATTTAAATAGCCAAGACATGGACGCAAAAAAAAAAGGTCCATAAACCGATGAATGGACAAAGAAGACGTGGTATATGTACAGAATGGAATGTTAGCCACGAAAAAAATCAAACAGTGCCGTTTGCAGCACCACAGACGAGCCTACAGATAATCACACAACGTGAAGTAAGTCAAAATGCGAAAGACAAATGTCCCATGATATCACTTATGTTATCTGAAAATTCATAAAAATGAACATATTTCCATAGAGAAAGACAGTCTCAGATTGAGAAGGCAAACTTATGGTTAAGCCAGTGAAAAGGTGTGACGAATGCATAAATTCGGATATTGGGTTAACAAACATATACTAATACATATAAAATATATCATCACCCAAGACCTATGGAATACCAAGAGGGGTCTACTCAACACTCTGTAATAACCTACATGGAAAAGGACACAAAGATCAAGATATATATATGTGTAGGTGTAAATGAACAAGATTCTGCACACCTAGAACAAACGACATTTTAAAATCCAATTTGCTCTGATCAATACTAAAAATTAAAGACATAAACAAGAATTAAGGAGGCTGAAACTTATGGGGGCTTGTCCTGGCACATTCCACTCTAATCTGCAACCTAAAAGCACAACTTGCAGGAAGGTTCTGTTTCCCTAGCAAGCAGAGTTGGTAACGCAGAAATGCTGCCACCCTAAGGCCGTTTCCTCAAACAGCAGCTTTAAATCCACTGCTAATGGTCACTAATATTGCCAAGGACTGCAGGGGTGTAAACGAGACATGCCCTCCAAAAATGTCCTGGGGTACGGAATGGCCAAAAGATTCAAACACAGCAAATTTTTCAACAAGGCAATTTGAAGGATGTTGATAAAAGCTCGACATCAGGAATTATTAGACACATGCAAATCCAACCTACCCAAAGGTATCACCTCACACCGGTCAGAATGACCATCAGCAAAAAGTCTACAAACAGTAGATGTTGAAGAAGTTGTGGAGAATAGCATAACCTCTAGGTCTAAGTGGGATGTAAACTGGTAACAGCCAATAAAAGGAATAGAATGGCAGTGCGTTTGAAGGTAAAAATTGAGTTACCATATGATCCAGAAGGCCCACTATTGGGCCTGTAACCTGTGAAGGCCAGAATCAAAAAGACACAGGATGGAAAATCGTGTAGTGCATCAGTATTTACAATAGCCAAGACATGGAAGCAACAAAAATGTCCATCATCAGATGAATGGACGAAAAAGAGGTCCACGTACACAATGCAATATTAGACAGGGAAAAGAATGAAACAATGCTGTTTGCAGCACCATAGATGAGGCTAGAGATAATCACACATCTTGAAGTAAGTCAGAAAGCGAGAGACACATATCCTATGATATCACGTATAGGTGTTACCTAAAAATTGATATTAATGAACTTATTTCCACAGAGAAGGACACTCACGTATTCAGAACACAAACTTGTGGTTAACCAAGCGGAAAGGTGTGACGAATGTATAACGGAGGATATTGGGTTTTAACAGACATATGCTAATACTTATAAAATATAGAATCACCAAAAACATACCGAATACCAAGAGATGTCTACACAACATTCTGTCATTACCTATATGGGACAGGATCCAAACATGAAAAGATATATGTATCAATGAAACAGATTCTGTACACCTAGAACAAACACAACATTGCAATCAAATTTGCTCTGATAAAAATGAAAATTAAACTAAGAATACCAACAACAAATAAGTAGCCATAAGTTTTGGGGGGTTTGTCCTGGCACATTCCACTCTAATTTACAACCTACAAACAGGACTTCCAGGAAGGCTCTGTTGCCCTAGTAACCAGAGTTGGGAGTATAGACATGCGGCCGCCTTGTGGCCGTTTCCTGTAACAGCAGTTTTAAACCCAGTGCTAATGGGTACTTAATATTCACAATTACTACAGAGTTGTAAATGACACCTGCCCTCAAAAAATATCCAGGTGTAGGTAATGGCCACAGGAATTCAGAACACGGCAAATTTTTCAAGGAAACAATTTGAAGAGGTAAGTTTTTCTGTTCAACTTTAAAAAAAAAGAAAAGAAAACGGACGTGGATTAAAAGCTCAATATCGGGAAGTATTAGATGCATGCAAATCTAAACTACGCAAAGGTATCACCAACCCAACACTCCAAATGCCATCAGTAAAAAGTCTACAAACAATAAATGCTGAAGGGGTTTTAGAGGACTGTGTACCCTCTAGTTGCTGGTGGGATGTCAACTGGTATCAGCCAGTAGTGAGAACAGAATGGAGGTGCGTTTGAAGGTAAAAATTAGACTACCATATGATCTAGTAGCCCACTGCTGGGCCTATCCCCGGAGAAGACCAGAATCCAAAAGACACAGGCTGGCAATCCTGCACTGCATCAATATTTAGCATAGCCAAGAGTTGGAAGAAACCAAAATGTCCATCAACAGATGAATGCCCAAAGAAGAACTGGTCCATGTACACAATGGAATATTCAGCATGGAAAAGAATGAAACACTGCTCTTTGCAGCACCATAGATGAGCCTAGAGATAATCACAGAACATGAGGTAAGTCGGAAAGCAGATGACAAATATCCTCTGATATCACTTGTAGGTGTTACCTAACAACTGACACAAATGAACATATTTCCACAGAGAAAGACACTCACGGACTTGGAAAACAAACTATGGTTTTGTCAAACGAAAGCTGGGAGGAATGGATAAATGAAGATTAGGGTTACCATACGTATACAAATACATATTAAATACATATCTCAAAAAGACCAACCATATACCAAGGAAGGTCTACTGAACGCGCTGTAATAATTTATACGGGGGCTTCCCTGGTGGCGCCATGGTTAAGAATCCGCCTGCCAGTGCAGGGGACACGGGTTCGATCCCTGGTCCAGGAAGATCCCACATGCTGCAGAGCAAATAAGCCCGTGCACCACAACTACTGAGCCTGCGCTCTAGAGCCCAGGAGCCACAACTACTGAGCCCATGTGCCACAACTACTGAAGCCCGCATGCCTAGAGACCATGCTCTGCAACAAGACAAGCCACTGCAGGGAGAAGCCCGTGCAGCGCAATGGAGAGTAGCCCCCACTCACCGCAACTAGAGAAAGCCCACATGCAGCAGCGAAGATCCAACTCAGCCAAAAATAAATAATTAAATAAATTTATTAAAAAAATAATAGTAATTTACATGGGAAGAGGATCTGCACATGAATAGATATATATAATATTCAATTGAACCTGATTGTGCACACCTGGAACAAACACTATTCTAATCATTACCCCAATTTAAAAAATTAAAACCACGAACAACAATTAATGAGACATAAACTTATTGGGGTTATCCCTGGCACATTCCATTCTAATTTACAACCTAGGAAAACCACTTTCAGGAAGGCTCTTCTGCCCTCGTAACCAGATTTGGGAATGGAGAAATGCTGCCGCCTGGTGGCCTTTTCCCACAACAGCAGCTTTAAACACAGGGCTAACGGTCACTTAAGATTCTCAGCAAGGGTAGACCTGTAAATGACACGTGTCCTCAAAAAATGTCCTGGGCAGGTAATGGCCAAAACAGTTTACAACACAGAGAATTTTTCAAGAAAACAATTTGAAGAGGTAAGTTTTACTCACTCTTTTATTTCCAAAAACAAAGAGGAACATGGATAAAAGCTCAATATCAGGCATTATTGGTTGGATGCAAATCCAAACTACAAAAAGATGTCGCCACCCAATATTCAAAATGCCATCAGTAAAAAGTCTACAAACTATGAATGCTGACGGGTGTGTGGAGAAATGCATACCCGCTATGCTGTTGGTTGGAAGTAAACTGGTAACAGCTAATTAGGAGAACAGAATGGAGCTGCATTTATAAGGTAAAAATTGCGCTACCATATGATGCGGCCGATCCCCTAATGGGCCTATACCTTAAGAAGACCAGAATCGGAAAGACACAGACAGGCAAACATGCACTGCAGCAATATTTACAATAGCCTAGACATGCAAGCAAACAAGATGTCCATCAACAGACAAATGGACAAAGAAGAAGTAGTGTATGTACCGATTTGAATATTAGCCTCGGAATAAAATGAACAATGCCATTTTCATGACTACAGATGAGCCTAGAAATAATCATATTAGGTCAAGTAAGTGAAAAGGCAATCACAAATATCCCATGATATCATTTATAGATGTTATCCTAAGATTGCTACCAATGAACATATTTCCACAGAGAAAGACACTCACAGACTTATAAACAAACTAATGGTTAACCAAAATGAAAGGTGGGAGGATCGATAAATTAGGATTATGGGGGTAACATACATATACTAATATATGTTAACATACATACATTGACGTATGTTAAATGTCTATAAACATATAAACTATATGAATTATATAATCTCCAATATATATAAAGTATATAATGACCAAACACCTACCAAATACCAAGGGAGGTCTACTCAACACTCTGTAATAACATACATGGTAACAGGATCCGAAGATGAACAGATATATGTATGAATAATTGACCAGATTCTGTACTGCCAGACAATCACAAGACTCTAATCAAAATTACTCCAGTCAGAAATATAAATTCAATGTAAAAAACCAACATAAGTAAGGAGAAATAAACTGGGGGTTTGTCTGAGCACATTCTACTCTAATTTACAACCGAGAAACACGACGTCCAGGAAGACTCTGTTGCCCTAGTAACAAGAGTTGAGAACGTAATAATGCTGCCGCTTTGTGGCTGTTTCCCACAGCAGCAGCTTTCAACACGGTGCTAATGGTCACTTAACATTCACAAGGACTGCAGGGCTGTAAATGACACCTGCCCTCAAAAAATGCCCTGGGGTAGGGAATAGCCAAGAAAATTCAACACCTGACAAATTTTGCAAGAAGTCAATATGAAGAGGGAAGTTGTACTCACTCTTTTAAAAAAAGGAAAAAAGAAAAAAAAGGACATGCGTAAAGCTCAGTATAAGGAATTATTAGGCTCATGCAAATCCAACCTCCGAAAAGGTTTCACCGCACACCAGTCAAATGACCATCAGCAAAAAGTCTACAAACTATAAATGCTGAAGGGGTTTTAGAGAACTGTGTACCTTCTAGCTGCTGGTGGGATGGAAAGTGGTAACAGCACTAATGAAAACTGAATGGAGCTGCTTTAAAAGGTAAAAATTGAGCTACCATATGATCCGGCAGGGCCCCTTCTGGGCCTATAACCTAAGAAAACCAGAATCGGAAAGACAGAGGCAGGCAAATGTGCACTGCAGCAATATTTAAATAGCCAAGACATGGACGCAAAAAAAAAAGGTCCATAAACCGATGAATGGACAAAGAAGACGTGGTATATGTACAGAATGGAATGTTAGCCACGAAAAAAATCAAACAGTGCCGTTTGCAGCACCACAGACGAGCCTACAGATAATCACACAACGTGAAGTAAGTCAAAATGCGAAAGACAAATGTCCCATGATATCACTTATGTTATCTGAAAATTCATAAAAATGAACATATTTCCATAGAGAAAGACAGTCTCAGATTGAGAAGGCAAACTTATGGTTAAGCCAGTGAAAAGGTGTGACGAATGCATAAATTCGGATATTGGGTTAACAAACATATACTAATACATATAAAATATATCATCACCCAAGACCTATGGAATACCAAGAGGGGTCTACTCAACACTCTGTAATAACCTACATGGAAAAGGACACAAAGATCAAGATATATATATGTGTAGGTGTAAATGAACAAGATTCTGCACACCTAGAACAAACGACATTTTAAAATCCAATTTGCTCTGATCAATACTAAAAATTAAAGACATAAACAAGAATTAAGGAGGCTGAAACTTATGGGGGCTTGTCCTGGCACATTCCACTCTAATCTGCAACCTAAAAGCACAACTTGCAGGAAGGTTCTGTTTCCCTAGCAAGCAGAGTTGGTAACGCAGAAATGCTGCCACCCTAAGGCCGTTTCCTCAAACAGCAGCTTTAAATCCACTGCTAATGGTCACTAATATTGCCAAGGACTGCAGGGGTGTAAACGAGACATGCCCTCCAAAAATGTCCTGGGGTACGGAATGGCCAAAAGATTCAAACACAGCAAATTTTTCAACAAGGCAATTTGAAGGATGTTGATAAAAGCTCGACATCAGGAATTATTAGACACATGCAAATCCAACCTACCCAAAGGTATCACCTCACACCGGTCAGAATGACCATCAGCAAAAAGTCTACAAACAGTAGATGTTGAAGAAGTTGTGGAGAATAGCATAACCTCTAGGTCTAAGTGGGATGTAAACTGGTAACAGCCAATAAAAGGAATAGAATGGCAGTGCGTTTGAAGGTAAAAATTGAGTTACCATATGATCCAGAAGGCCCACTATTGGGCCTGTAACCTGTGAAGGCCAGAATCAAAAAGACACAGGATGGAAAATCGTGTAGTGCATCAGTATTTACAATAGCCAAGACATGGAAGCAACAAAAATGTCCATCATCAGATGAATGGACGAAAAAGAGGTCCACGTACACAATGCAATATTAGACAGGGAAAAGAATGAAACAATGCTGTTTGCAGCACCATAGATGAGGCTAGAGATAATCACACATCTTGAAGTAAGTCAGAAAGCGAGAGACACATATCCTATGATATCACGTATAGGTGTTACCTAAAAATTGATATTAATGAACTTATTTCCACAGAGAAGGACACTCACGTATTCAGAACACAAACTTGTGGTTAACCAAGCGGAAAGGTGTGACGAATGTATAACGGAGGATATTGGGTTTTAACAGACATATGCTAATACTTATAAAATATAGAATCACCAAAAACATACCGAATACCAAGAGAGGTCTACACAACATTCTGTCATTACCTATATGGAAGAGGATCCAAACATGAAAAGATATATGTATCAATGAAACAGATTCTGTACACCTAGAACAAACACAACATTGCAATCAAATTTGCTCTGATAAAAATGAAAATTAAACTAAGAATACCAACAACAAATAAGTAGCCATAAGTTTTGGGGGGTTTGTCCTGGCACATTCCACTCTAATTTACAACCTACAAACAGGACTTCCAGGAAGGCTCTGTTGCCCTAGTAACCAGAGTTGGGAGTATAGACATGCGGCCGCCTTGTGGCCGTTTCCTGTAACAGCAGCTTTAAACCCAGTGCTAATGGGTACTTAATATTCACAATTACTACAGAGTTGTAAATGACACCTGCCCTCAAAAAATATCCAGGTGTAGGTAATGGCCACAGGAATTCAGAACACGGCAAATTTTTCAAGGAAACAATTTGAAGAGGTAAGTTTTTCTGTTCAACTTTAAAAAAAAAGAAAAGAAAACGGACGTGGATTAAAAGCTCAATATCGGGAAGTATTAGATGCATGCAAATCTAAACTACGCAAAGGTATCACCACCCAACACTCCAAATGCCATCAGTAAAAAGTCTACAAACAATAAATGCTGAAGGGGTTTTAGAGGACTGTGTACCCTCTAGTTGCTGGTGGGATGTCAACTGGTATCAGCCAGTAGTGAGAACAGAATGGAGGTGCGTTTAAAGGTAAAAATTAGACTACCATATGATCTAGTAGCCCACTGCTGGGCCTATCCCCGGAGAAGACCAGAATCCAAAAGACACAGGCTGGCAATCCTGCACTGCATCAATATTTAGCATAGCCAAGAGTTGGAAGAAACCAAAATGTCCATCAACAGATGAATGCCCAAAGAAGAACTGGTCCATGTACACAATGGAATATTCAGCATGGAAAAGAATGAAACACTGCTCTTTGCAGCACCATAGATGAGCCTAGAGATAATCACAGAACATGAGGTAAGTCGGAAAGCAGATGACAAATATCCTCTGATATCACTTGTAGGTGTTACCTAACAACTGACACAAATGAACATATTTCCACAGAGAAAGACACTCACGGACTTGGAAAACAAACTATGGTTTTGTCAAACGAAAGCTGGGAGGAATGGATAAATGAAGATTAGGGTTACCATACGTATACAAATACATATTAAATACATATCTCAAAAAGACCAACCATATACCAAGGAAGGTCTACTGAACGCGCTGTAATAATTTATACGGGGGCTTCCCTGGTGGCGCCATGGTTAAGAATCCGCCTGCCAGTGCAGGGGACACGGGTTCGATCCCTGGTCCAGGAAGATCCCACATGCTGCAGAGCAAATAAGCCCGTGCACCACAACTACTGAGCCTGCGCTCTAGAGCCCAGGAGCCACAACTACTGAGCCCATGTGCCACAACTACTGAAGCCCGCATGCCTAGAGACCATGCTCTGCAACAAGACAAGCCACTGCAGGGAGAAGCCCGTGCAGCGCAATGGAGAGTAGCCCCCACTCACCGCAACTAGAGAAAGCCCACATGCAGCAGCGAAGATCCAACTCAGCCAAAAATAAATAATTAAATTAAATAAATTTATTAAAAAAATAATAGTAATTTACATGGGAAGAGGATCTGCACATGAATAGATATATATAATATTCAATTGAACCTGATTGTGCACACCTGGAACAAACACTATTCTAATCATTACCCCAATTTAAAAATTTAAAACCACGAACAACAATTAATGAGACATAAACTTATTGGGGTTATCCCTGGCACATTCCATTCTAATTTACAACCTAGGAAAACCACTTTCAGGAAGGCTCTTCTGCCCTCGTAACCAGATTTGGGAATGGAGAAATGCTGCCGCCTGGTGGCCTTTTCCCACAACAGCAGCTTTAAACACAGGGCTAACGGTCACTTAAGATTCTCAGCAAGGGTAGACCTGTAAATGACACGTGTCCTCAAAAAATGTCCTGGGCAGGTAATGGCCAAAACAGTTTACAACACAGAGAATTTTTCAAGAAAACAATTTGAAGAGGTAAGTTTTACTCACTCTTTTATTTCCAAAAACAAAGAGGAACATGGATAAAAGCTCAATATCAGGCATTATTGGTTGGATGCAAATCCAAACTACAAAAAGATGTCGCCACCCAATATTCAAAATGCCATCAGTAAAAAGTCTACAAACTATGAATGCTGACGGGTGTGTGGAGAAATGCATACCCGCTATGCTGTTGGTTGGAAGTAAACTGGTAACAGCTAATTAGGAGAACAGAATGGAGCTGCATTTATAAGGTAAAAATTGCGCTACCATATGATGCGGCCGATCCCCTAATGGGCCTATACCTTAAGAAGACCAGAATCGGAAAGACACAGACAGGCAAACATGCACTGCAGCAATATTTACAATAGCCTAGACATGCAAGCAAACAAGATGTCCATCAACAGACAAATGGACAAAGAAGAAGTAGTGTATGTACCGATTTGAATATTAGCCTCGGAATAAAATGAACAATGCCATTTTCATGACTACAGATGAGCCTAGAAATAATCATATTAGGTCAAGTAAGTGAAAAGGCAATCACAAATATCCCATGATATCATTTATAGATGTTATCCTAAGATTGCTACCAATGAACATATTTCCACAGAGAAAGACACTCACAGACTTATAAACAAACTAATGGTTAACCAAAATGAAAGGTGGGAGGATCGATAAATTAGGATTATGGGGGTAACATACATATACTAATATATGTTAACATACATACATTGACGTATGTTAAATGTCTATAAACATATAAACTATATGAATTATATAATCTCCAATATATATAAAGTATATAATGACCAAACACCTACCAAATACCAAGGGAGGTCTACTCAACACTCTGTAATAACATACATGGTAACAGGATCCGAAGATGAACAGATATATGTATGAATAATTGACCAGATTCTGTACTGCCAGACAATCACAAGACTCTAATCAAAATTACTCCAGTCAGAAATATAAATTCAATGTAAAAAACCAACATAAGTAAGGAGAAATAAACTGGGGGTTTGTCTGAGCACATTCTACTCTAATTTACAACCGAGAAACACGACGTCCAGGAAGACTCTGTTGCCCTAGTAACAAGAGTTGAGAACGTAATAATGCTGCCGCTTTGTGGCTGTTTCCCACAGCAGCAGCTTTCAACACGGTGCTAATGGTCACTTAACATTCACAAGGACTGCAGGGCTGTAAATGACACCTGCCCTCAAAAAATGCCCTGGGGTAGGGAATAGCCAAGCAAATTCAACACCTGACAAATTTTTCAAGAAGTCAATATGAAGAGGGAAGTTGTACTCACTCTTTTAAAAAAAGGAAAAAAGAAAAAAAAGGACATGTGTAAAGCTCAGTATAAGGAATTATTAGGCTCATGCAAATCCAACCTCCGAAAAGGTTTCACCGCACACCAGTCAAATGACCATCAGCAAAAAGTCTACAAACTATAAATGCTGAAGGGGTTTTAGAGAACTGTGTACCTTCTAGCTGCTGGTGGGATGGAAAGTGGTAACAGCACTAATGAAAACTGAATGGAGCTGCTTTAAAAGGTAAAAATTGAGCTACCATATGATCCGGCAGGGCCCCTTCTGGGCCTATAACCTAAGACCACCAGAATCGGAAAGACAGAGGCAGGCAAATGTGCACTGCAGCAATATTTAAATAGCCAAGACATGGACGCAAAAAAAAAAGGTCCATAAACCGATGAATGGACAAAGAAGACGTGGTATATGTACAGAATGGAATGTTAGCCACGAAAAAAATCAAACAGTGCCGTTTGCAGCACCACAGACGAGCCTACAGATAATCACACAACGTGAAGTAAGTCAAAATGCGAAAGACAAATGTCCCATGATATCACTTATGTTATCTGAAAATTCATAAAAATGAACATATTTCCATAGAGAAAGACAGTCTCAGATTGAGAAGGCAAACTTATGGTTAAGCCAGTGAAAAGGTGTGACGAATGCATAAATTCGGATATTGGGTTAACAAACGTATACTAATACATATAAAATATATCATCACCCAAGACCTATGGAATACCAAGAGGGTTCTACTCAACACTCTGTAATAACCTACATGGAAAAGGACACAAAGATCAAGATATATATATGTGTAGGTGTAAATGAACAAGATTCTGCACACCTAGAACAAACGACATTTTAAAATCCAATTTGCTCTGATCAATACTAAAAATTAAAGACATAAACAAGAATTAAGGAGGCTGAAACTTATGGGGGCTTGTCCTGGCACATTCCACTCTAATCTGCAACCTAAAAGCACAACTTGCAGGAAGGTTCTGTTTCCCTAGCAAGCAGAGTTGGTAACGCAGAAATGCTGCCACCCTAAGGCCGTTTCCTCAAACAGCAGCTTTAAATCCACTGCTAATGGTCACTAATATTGCCAAGGACTGCAGGGGTGTAAACGAGACATGCCCTCCAAAAATGTCCTGGGGTACGGAATGGCCAAAAAATTCAAACAGAGCAAATTTTTCAACAAGGCAATTTGAAGGATGTTGATAAAAGCTCGACATCAGGAATTATTAGACACATGCAAATCCAACCTACCCAAAGGTATCACCTCACACCGGTCAGAATGACCATCAGCAAAAAGTCTACAAACAGTAGATGTTGAAGACGTTGTGGAGAATAGCATAACCTCTAGGTCTAAGTGGGATGTAAACTGGTAACAGCCAATAAAAGGAATAGAATGGCAGTGCGTTTGAAGGTAAAAATTGAGTTACCATATGATCCAGAAGGCCCACTATTGGGCCTGTAACCTGTGAAGGCCAGAATCAAAAAGACACAGGATGGAAAATCGTGTAGTGCATCAGTATTTACAATAGCCAAGACATGGAAGCAACAAAAATGTCCATCATCAGATGAATGGACGAAAAAGAGGTCCACGTACACAATGCAATATTAGACAGGGAAAAGAATGAAACAATGCTGTTTGCAGCACCATAGATGAGGCTAGAGATAATCACACATCTTGAAGTAAGTCAGAAAGCGAGAGACACATATCCTATGATATCACGTATAGGTGTTACCTAAAAATTGATATTAATGAACTTATTTCCACAGAGAAGGACACTCACGTATTCAGAACACAAACTTGTGGTTAACCAAGCAGAAAGGTGTGACGAATGTATAACGGAGGATATTGGGTTTTAACAGACATATGCTAATACTTATAAAATATAGAATCACCAAAAACATACCGAATACCAAGAGAGGTCTACACAACATTCTGTCATTACCTATATGGAAGAGGATCCAAACATGAAAAGATATATGTATCAATGAAACAGATTCTGTACACCTAGAACAAACACAACATTGCAATCAAATTTGCTCTGATAAAAATGAAAATTAAACTAAGAATACCAACAACAAATAAGTAGCCATAAGTTTTGGGGGGTTTGTCCTGGCACATTCCACTCTAATTTACAACCTACAAACAGGACTTCCAGGAAGGCTCTGTTGCCCTAGTAACCAGAGTTGGGAGTATAGACATGCGGCCGCCTTGTGGCCGTTTCCTGTAACAGCAGCTTTAAACCCAGTGCTAATGGGTACTTAATATTCACAATTACTACAGAGTTGTAAATGACACCTGCCCTCAAAAAATATCCAGGTGTAGGTAATGGCCACAGGAATTCAGAACACGGCAAATTTTTCAAGGAAACAATTTGAAGAGGTAAGTTTTTCTGTTCAACTTTAAAAAAAAAGAAAAGAAAACGGACGTGGATTAAAAGCTCAATATCGGGAAGTATTAGATGCATGCAAATCTAAACTACGCAAAGGTATCACCACCCAACACTCCAAATGCCATCAGTAAAAAGTCTACAAACAATAAATGCTGAAGGGGTTTTAGAGGACTGTGTACCCTCTAGTTGCTGGTGGGATGTCAACTGGTATCAGCCAGTAGTGAGAACAGAATGGAGGTGCGTTTAAAGGTAAAAATTAGACTACCATATGATCTAGTAGCCCACTGCTGGGCCTATCCCCGGAGAAGACCAGAATCCAAAAGACACAGGCTGGCAATCCTGCACTGCATCAATATTTAGCATAGCCAAGAGTTGGAAGAAACCAAAATGTCCATCAACAGATGAATGCCCAAAGAAGAACTGGTCCATGTACACAATGGAATATTCAGCATGGAAAAGAATGAAACACTGCTCTTTGCAGCACCATAGATGAGCCTAGAGATAATCACAGAACATGAGGTAAGTCGGAAAGCAGATGACAAATATCCTCTGATATCACTTGTAGGTGTTACCTAACAACTGACACAAATGAACATATTTCCACAGAGAAAGACACTCACGGACTTGGAAAACAAACTATGGTTTTGTCAAACGAAAGCTGGGAGGAATGGATAAATGAAGATTAGGGTTACCATACGTATACAAATACATATTAAATACATATCTCAAAAAGACCAACCATATACCAAGGAAGGTCTACTGAACGCGCTGTAATAATTTATACGGGGGCTTCCCTGGTGGCGCCATGGTTAAGAATCCGCCTGCCAGTGCAGGGGACACGGGTTCGATCCCTGGTCCAGGAAGATCCCACATGCTGCAGAGCAAATAAGCCCGTGCACCACAACTACTGAGCCTGCGCTCTAGAGCCCAGGAGCCACAACTACTGAGCCCATGTGCCACAACTACTGAAGCCCGCATGCCTAGAGACCATGCTCTGCAACAAGACAAGCCACTGCAGGGAGAAGCCCGTGCAGCGCAATGGAGAGTAGCCCCCACTCACCGCAACTAGAGAAAGCCCACATGCAGCAGCGAAGATCCAACTCAGCCAAAAATAAATAATTAAATTAAATAAATTTATTAAAAAAATAATAGTAATTTACATGGGAAGAGGATCTGCACATGAATAGATATATATAATATTCAATTGAACCTGATTGTGCACACCTGGAACAAACACTATTCTAATCATTACCCCAATTTAAAAATTTAAAACCACGAACAACAATTAATGAGACATAAACTTATTGGGGTTATCCCTGGCACATTCCATTCTAATTTACAACCTAGGAAAACCACTTTCAGGAAGGCTCTTCTGCCCTCGTAACCAGATTTGGGAATGGAGAAATGCTGCCGCCTGGTGGCCTTTTCCCACAACAGCAGCTTTAAACACAGGGCTAACGGTCACTTAAGATTCTCAGCAAGGGTAGACCTGTAAATGACACGTGTCCTCAAAAAATGTCCTGGGCAGGTAATGGCCAAAACAGTTTACAACACAGAGAATTTTTCAAGAAAACAATTTGAAGAGGTAAGTTTTACTCACTCTTTTATTTCCAAAAACAAAGAGGAACATGGATAAAAGCTCAATATCAGGCATTATTGGTTGGATGCAAATCCAAACTACAAAAAGATGTCGCCACCCAATATTCAAAATGCCATCAGTAAAAAGTCTACAAACTATGAATGCTGACGGGTGTGTGGAGAAATGCATACCCGCTATGCTGTTGGTTGGAAGTAAACTGGTAACAGCTAATTAGGAGAACAGAATGGAGCTGCATTTATAAGGTAAAAATTGCGCTACCATATGATGCGGCCGATCCCCTAATGGGCCTATACCTTAAGAAGACCAGAATCGGAAAGACACAGACAGGCAAACATGCACTGCAGCAATATTTACAATAGCCTAGACATGCAAGCAAACAAGATGTCCATCAACAGACAAATGGACAAAGAAGAAGTAGTGTATGTACCGATTTGAATATTAGCCTCGGAATAAAATGAACAATGCCATTTTCATGACTACAGATGAGCCTAGAAATAATCATATTAGGTCAAGTAAGTGAAAAGGCAATCACAAATATCCCATGATATCATTTATAGATGTTATCCTAAGATTGCTACCAATGAACATATTTCCACAGAGAAAGACACTCACAGACTTATAAACAAACTAATGGTTAACCAAAATGAAAGGTGGGAGGATCGATAAATTAGGATTATGGGGGTAACATACATATACTAATATATGTTAACATACATACATTGACGTATGTTAAATGTCTATAAACATATAAACTATATGAATTATATAATCTCCAATATATATAAAGTATATAATGACCAAACACCTACCAAATACCAAGGGAGGTCTACTCAACACTCTGTAATAACATACATGGTAACAGGATCCGAAGATGAACAGATATATGTATGAATAATTGACCAGATTCTGTACTGCCAGACAATCACAAGACTCTAATCAAAATTACTCCAGTCAGAAATATAAATTCAATGTAAAAAACCAACATAAGTAAGGAGAAATAAACTGGGGGTTTGTCTGAGCACATTCTACTCTAATTTACAACCGAGAAACACGACGTCCAGGAAGACTCTGTTGCCCTAGTAACAAGAGTTGAGAACGTAATAATGCTGCCGCTTTGTGGCTGTTTCCCACAGCAGCAGCTTTCAACACGGTGCTAATGGTCACTTAACATTCACAAGGACTGCAGGGCTGTAAATGACACCTGCCCTCAAAAAATGCCCTGGGGTAGGGAATAGCCAAGCAAATTCAACACCTGACAAATTTTTCAAGAAGTCAATATGAAGAGGGAAGTTGTACTCACTCTTTTAAAAAAAAGGAAAAAAGAAAAAAAAGGACATGTGTAAAGCTCAGTATAAGGAATTATTAGGCTCATGCAAATCCAACCTCCGAAAAGGTTTCACCGCACACCAGTCAAATGACCATCAGCAAAAAGTCTACAAACTATAAATGCTGAAGGGGTTTTAGAGAACTGTGTACCTTCTAGCTGCTGGTGGGATGGAAAGTGGTAACAGCACTAATGAAAACTGAATGGAGCTGCTTTAAAAGGTAAAAATTGAGCTACCATATGATCCGGCAGGGCCCCTTCTGGGCCTATAACCTAAGACCACCAGAATCGGAAAGACAGAGGCAGGCAAATGTGCACTGCAGCAATATTTAAATAGCCAAGACATGGACGCAAAAAAAAAAGGTCCATAAACCGATGAATGGACAAAGAAGACGTGGTATATGTACAGAATGGAATGTTAGCCACGAAAAAAATCAAACAGTGCCGTTTGCAGCACCACAGACGAGCCTACAGATAATCACACAACGTGAAGTAAGTCAAAATGCGAAAGACAAATGTCCCATGATATCACTTATGTTATCTGAAAATTCATAAAAATGAACATATTTCCATAGAGAAAGACAGTCTCAGATTGAGAAGGCAAACTTATGGTTAAGCCAGTGAAAAGGTGTGACGAATGCATAAATTCGGATATTGGGTTAACAAACGTATACTAATACATATAAAATATATCATCACCCAAGACCTATGGAATACCAAGAGGGGTCTACTCAACACTCTGTAATAACCTACATGGAAAAGGACACAAAGATCAAGATATATATATGTGTAGGTGTAAATGAACAAGATTCTGCACACCTAGAACAAACGACATTTTAAAATCCAATTTGCTCTGATCAATACTAAAAATTAAAGACATAAACAAGAATTAAGGAGGCTGAAACTTATGGGGGCTTGTCCTGGCACATTCCACTCTAATCTGCAACCTAAAAGCACAACTTGCAGGAAGGTTCTGTTTCCCTAGCAAGCAGAGTTGGTAACGCAGAAATGCTGCCACCCTAAGGCCGTTTCCTCAAACAGCAGCTTTAAATCCACTGCTAATGGTCACTAATATTGCCAAGGACTGCAGGGGTGTAAACGAGACATGCCCTCCAAAAATGTCCTGGGGTACGGAATGGCCAAAAAATTCAAACAGAGCAAATTTTTCAACAAGGCAATTTGAAGGATGTTGATAAAAGCTCGACATCAGGAATTATTAGACACATGCAAATCCAACCTACCCAAAGGTATCACCTCACACCGGTCAGAATGACCATCAGCAAAAAGTCTACAAACAGTAGATGTTGAAGACGTTGTGGAGAATAGCATAACCTCTAGGTCTAAGTGGGATGTAAACTGGTAACAGCCAATAAAAGGAATAGAATGGCAGTGCGTTTGAAGGTAAAAATTGAGTTACCATATGATCCAGAAGGCCCACTATTGGGCCTGTAACCTGTGAAGGCCAGAATCAAAAAGACACAGGATGGAAAATCGTGTAGTGCATCAGTATTTACAATAGCCAAGACATGGAAGCAACAAAAATGTCCATCATCAGATGAATGGACGAAAAAGAGGTCCACGTACACAATGCAATATTAGACAGGGAAAAGAATGAAACAATGCTGTTTGCAGCACCATAGATGAGGCTAGAGATAATCACACATCTTGAAGTAAGTCAGAAAGCGAGAGACACATATCCTATGATATCACGTATAGGTGTTACCTAAAAATTGATATTAATGAACTTATTTCCACAGAGAAGGACACTCACGTATTCAGAACACAAACTTGTGGTTAACCAAGCGGAAAGGTGTGACGAATGTATAACGGAGGATATTGGGTTTTAACAGACATATGCTAATACTTATAAAATATAGAATCACCAAAAACATACCGAATACCAAGAGAGGTCTACACAACATTCTGTCATTACCTATATGGAAGAGGATCCAAACATGAAAAGATATATGTATCAATGAAACAGATTCTGTACACCTAGAACAAACACAACATTGCAATCAAATTTGCTCTGATAAAAATGAAAATTAAACTAAGAATACCAACAACAAATAAGTAGCCATAAGTTTTGGGGGGTTTGTCCTGGCACATTCCACTCTAATTTACAACCTACAAACAGGACTTCCAGGAAGGCTCTGTTGCCCTAGTAACCAGAGTTGGGAGTATAGACATGCGGCCGCCTTGTGGCCGTTTCCTGTAACAGCAGCTTTAAACCCAGTGCTAATGGGTACTTAATATTCACAATTACTACAGAGTTGTAAATGACACCTGCCCTCAAAAAATATCCAGGTGTAGGTAATGGCCACAGGAATTCAGAACACGGCAAATTTTTCAAGGAAACAATTTGAAGAGGTAAGTTTTTCTGTTCAACTTTAAAAAAAAAGAAAAGAAAACGGACGTGGATTAAAAGCTCAATATCGGGAAGTATTAGATGCATGCAAATCTAAACTACGCAAAGGTATCACCACCCAACACTCCAAATGCCATCAGTAAAAAGTCTACAAACAATAAATGCTGAAGGGGTTTTAGAGGACTGTGTACCCTCTAGTTGCTGGTGGGATGTCAACTGGTATCAGCCAGTAGTGAGAACAGAATGGAGGTGCGTTTAAAGGTAAAAATTAGACTACCATATGATCTAGTAGCCCACTGCTGGGCCTATCCCCGGAGAAGACCAGAATCCAAAAGACACAGGCTGGCAATCCTGCACTGCATCAATATTTAGCATAGCCAAGAGTTGGAAGAAACCAAAATGTCCATCAACAGATGAATGCCCAAAGAAGAACTGGTCCATGTACACAATGGAATATTCAGCATGGAAAAGAATGAAACACTGCTCTTTGCAGCACCATAGATGAGCCTAGAGATAATCACAGAACATGAGGTAAGTCGGAAAGCAGATGACAAATATCCTCTGATATCACTTGTAGGTGTTACCTAACAACTGACACAAATGAACATATTTCCACAGAGAAAGACACTCACGGACTTGGAAAACAAACTATGGTTTTGTCAAACGAAAGCTGGGAGGAATGGATAAATGAAGATTAGGGTTACCATACGTATACAAATACATATTAAATACATATCTCAAAAAGACCAACCATATACCAAGGAAGGTCTACTGAACGCGCTGTAATAATTTATACGGGGGCTTCCCTGGTGGCGCCATGGTTAAGAATCCGCCTGCCAGTGCAGGGGACACGGGTTCGATCCCTGGTCCAGGAAGATCCCACATGCTGCAGAGCAAATAAGCCCGTGCACCACAACTACTGAGCCTGCGCTCTAGAGCCCAGGAGCCACAACTACTGAGCCCATGTGCCACAACTACTGAAGCCCGCATGCCTAGAGACCATGCTCTGCAACAAGACAAGCCACTGCAGGGAGAAGCCCGTGCAGCGCAATGGAGAGTAGCCCCCACTCACCGCAACTAGAGAAAGCCCACATGCAGCAGCGAAGATCCAACTCAGCCAAAAATAAATAATTAAATTAAATAAATTTATTAAAAAAATAATAGTAATTTACATGGGAAGAGGATCTGCACATGAATAGATATATATAATATTCAATTGAACCTGATTGTGCACACCTGGAACAAACACTATTCTAATCATTACCCCAATTTAAAAATTTAAAACCACGAACAACAATTAATGAGACATAAACTTATTGGGGTTATCCCTGGCACATTCCATTCTAATTTACAACCTAGGAAAACCACTTTCAGGAAGGCTCTTCTGCCCTCGTAACCAGATTTGGGAATGGAGAAATGCTGCCGCCTGGTGGCCTTTTCCCACAACAGCAGCTTTAAACACAGGGCTAACGGTCACTTAAGATTCTCAGCAAGGGTAGACCTGTAAATGACACGTGTCCTCAAAAAAGTCCTGGGCAGGTAATGGCCAAAACAGTTTACAACACAGAGAATTTTTCAAGAAAACAATTTGAAGAGGTAAGTTTTACTCACTCTTTTATTTCCAAAAACAAAGAGGAACATGGATAAAAGCTCAATATCAGGCATTATTGGTTGGATGCAAATCCAAACTACAAAAAGATGTCGCCACCCAATATTCAAAATGCCATCAGTAAAAAGTCTACAAACTATGAATGCTGACGGGTGTGTGGAGAAATGCATACCCGCTATGCTGTTGGTTGGAAGTAAACTGGTAACAGCTAATTAGGAGAACAGAATGGAGCTGCATTTATAAGGTAAAAATTGCGCTACCATATGATGCGGCCGATCCCCTAATGGGCCTATACCTTAAGAAGACCAGAATCGGAAAGACACAGACAGGCAAACATGCACTGCAGCAATATTTACAATAGCCTAGACATGCAAGCAAACAAGATGTCCATCAACAGACAAATGGACAAAGAAGAAGTAGTGTATGTACCGATTTGAATATTAGCCTCGGAATAAAATGAACAATGCCATTTTCATGACTACAGATGAGCCTAGAAATAATCATATTAGGTCAAGTAAGTGAAAAGGCAATCACAAATATCCCATGATATCATTTATAGATGTTATCCTAAGATTGCTACCAATGAACATATTTCCACAGAGAAAGACACTCACAGACTTATAAACAAACTAATGGTTAACCAAAATGAAAGGTGGGAGGATCGATAAATTAGGATTATGGGGGTAACATACATATACTAATATATGTTAACATACATACATTGACGTATGTTAAATGTCTATAAACATATAAACTATATGAATTATATAATCTCCAATATATATAAAGTATATAATGACCAAACACCTACCAAATACCAAGGGAGGTCTACTCAACACTCTGTAATAACATACATGGTAACAGGATCCGAAGATGAACAGATATATGTATGAATAATTGACCAGATTCTGTACTGCCAGACAATCACAAGACTCTAATCAAAATTACTCCAGTCAGAAATATAAATTCAATGTAAAAAACCAACATAAGTAAGGAGAAATAAACTGGGGGTTTGTCTGAGCACATTCTACTCTAATTTACAACCGAGAAACACGACGTCCAGGAAGACTCTGTTGCCCTAGTAACAAGAGTTGAGAACGTAATAATGCTGCCGCTTTGTGGCTGTTTCCCACAGCAGCAGCTTTCAACACGGTGCTAATGGTCACTTAACATTCACAAGGACTGCAGGGCTGTAAATGACACCTGCCCTCAAAAAATGCCCTGGGGTAGGGAATAGCCAAGCAAATTCAACACCTGACAAATTTTTCAAGAAGTCAATATGAAGAGGGAAGTTGTACTCACTCTTTTAAAAAAAAGGAAAAAAGAAAAAAAAGGACATGTGTAAAGCTCAGTATAAGGAATTATTAGGCTCATGCAAATCCAACCTCCGAAAAGGTTTCACCGCACACCAGTCAAATGACCATCAGCAAAAAGTCTACAAACTATAAATGCTGAAGGGGTTTTAGAGAACTGTGTACCTTCTAGCTGCTGGTGGGATGGAAAGTGGTAACAGCACTAATGAAAACTGAATGGAGCTGCTTTAAAAGGTAAAAATTGAGCTACCATATGATCCGGCAGGGCCCCTTCTGGGCCTATAACCTAAGACCACCAGAATCGGAAAGACAGAGGCAGGCAAATGTGCACTGCAGCAATATTTAAATAGCCAAGACATGGACGCAAAAAAAAAAGGTCCATAAACCGATGAATGGACAAAGAAGACGTGGTATATGTACAGAATGGAATGTTAGCCACGAAAAAAATCAAACAGTGCCGTTTGCAGCACCACAGACGAGCCTACAGATAATCACACAACGTGAAGTAAGTCAAAATGCGAAAGACAAATGTCCCATGATATCACTTATGTTATCTGAAAATTCATAAAAATGAACATATTTCCATAGAGAAAGACAGTCTCAGATTGAGAAGGCAAACTTATGGTTAAGCCAGTGAAAAGGTGTGACGAATGCATAAATTCGGATATTGGGTTAACAAACGTATACTAATACATATAAAATATATCATCACCCAAGACCTATGGAATACCAAGAGGGTTCTACTCAACACTCTGTAATAACCTACATGGAAAAGGACACAAAGATCAAGATATATATATGTGTAGGTGTAAATGAACAAGATTCTGCACACCTAGAACAAACGACATTTTAAAATCCAATTTGCTCTGATCAATACTAAAAATTAAAGACATAAACAAGAATTAAGGAGGCTGAAACTTATGGGGGCTTGTCCTGGCACATTCCACTCTAATCTGCAACCTAAAAGCACAACTTGCAGGAAGGTTCTGTTTCCCTAGCAAGCAGAGTTGGTAACGCAGAAATGCTGCCACCCTAAGGCCGTTTCCTCAAACAGCAGCTTTAAATCCACTGCTAATGGTCACTAATATTGCCAAGGACTGCAGGGGTGTAAACGAGACATGCCCTCCAAAAATGTCCTGGGGTACGGAATGGCCAAAAAATTCAAACAGAGCAAATTTTTCAACAAGGCAATTTGAAGGATGTTGATAAAAGCTCGACATCAGGAATTATTAGACACATGCAAATCCAACCTACCCAAAGGTATCACCTCACACCGGTCAGAATGACCATCAGCAAAAAGTCTACAAACAGTAGATGTTGAAGACGTTGTGGAGAATAGCATAACCTCTAGGTCTAAGTGGGATGTAAACTGGTAACAGCCAATAAAAGGAATAGAATGGCAGTGCGTTTGAAGGTAAAAATTGAGTTACCATATGATCCAGAAGGCCCACTATTGGGCCTGTAACCTGTGAAGGCCAGAATCAAAAAGACACAGGATGGAAAATCGTGTAGTGCATCAGTATTTACAATAGCCAAGACATGGAAGCAACAAAAATGTCCATCATCAGATGAATGGACGAAAAAGAGGTCCACGTACACAATGCAATATTAGACAGGGAAAAGAATGAAACAATGCTGTTTGCAGCACCATAGATGAGGCTAGAGATAATCACACATCTTGAAGTAAGTCAGAAAGCGAGAGACACATATCCTATGATATCACGTATAGGTGTTACCTAAAAATTGATATTAATGAACTTATTTCCACAGAGAAGGACACTCACGTATTCAGAACACAAACTTGTGGTTAACCAAGCGGAAAGGTGTGACGAATGTATAACGGAGGATATTGGGTTTTAACAGACATATGCTAATACTTATAAAATATAGAATCACCAAAAACATACCGAATACCAAGAGAGGTCTACACAACATTCTGTCATTACCTATATGGAAGAGGATCCAAACATGAAAAGATATATGTATCAATGAAACAGATTCTGTACACCTAGAACAAACACAACATTGCAATCAAATTTGCTCTGATAAAAATGAAAATTAAACTAAGAATACCAACAACAAATAAGTAGCCATAAGTTTTGGGGGGTTTGTCCTGGCACATTCCACTCTAATTTACAACCTACAAACAGGACTTCCAGGAAGGCTCTGTTGCCCTAGTAACCAGAGTTGGGAGTATAGACATGCGGCCGCCTTGTGGCCGTTTCCTGTAACAGCAGCTTTAAACCCAGTGCTAATGGGTACTTAATATTCACAATTACTACAGAGTTGTAAATGACACCTGCCCTCAAAAAATATCCAGGTGTAGGTAATGGCCACAGGAATTCAGAACACGGCAAATTTTTCAAGGAAACAATTTGAAGAGGTAAGTTTTTCTGTTCAACTTTAAAAAAAAAGAAAAGAAAACGGACGTGGATTAAAAGCTCAATATCGGGAAGTATTAGATGCATGCAAATCTAAACTACGCAAAGGTATCACCACCCAACACTCCAAATGCCATCAGTAAAAAGTCTACAAACAATAAATGCTGAAGGGGTTTTAGAGGACTGTGTACCCTCTAGTTGCTGGTGGGATGTCAACTGGTATCAGCCAGTAGTGAGAACAGAATGGAGGTGCGTTTAAAGGTAAAAATTAGACTACCATATGATCTAGTAGCCCACTGCTGGGCCTATCCCCGGAGAAGACCAGAATCCAAAAGACACAGGCTGGCAATCCTGCACTGCATCAATATTTAGCATAGCCAAGAGTTGGAAGAAACCAAAATGTCCATCAACAGATGAATGCCCAAAGAAGAACTGGTCCATGTACACAATGGAATATTCAGCATGGAAAAGAATGAAACACTGCTCTTTGCAGCACCATAGATGAGCCTAGAGATAATCACAGAACATGAGGTAAGTCGGAAAGCAGATGACAAATATCCTCTGATATCACTTGTAGGTGTTACCTAACAACTGACACAAATGAACATATTTCCACAGAGAAAGACACTCACGGACTTGGAAAACAAACTATGGTTTTGTCAAACGAAAGCTGGGAGGAATGGATAAATGAAGATTAGGGTTACCATACGTATACAAATACATATTAAATACATATCTCAAAAAGACCAACCATATACCAAGGAAGGTCTACTGAACGCGCTGTAATAATTTATACGGGGGCTTCCCTGGTGGCGCCATGGTTAAGAATCCGCCTGCCAGTGCAGGGGACACGGGTTCGATCCCTGGTCCAGGAAGATCCCACATGCTGCAGAGCAAATAAGCCCGTGCACCACAACTACTGAGCCTGCGCTCTAGAGCCCAGGAGCCACAACTACTGAGCCCATGTGCCACAACTACTGAAGCCCGCATGCCTAGAGACCATGCTCTGCAACAAGACAAGCCACTGCAGGGAGAAGCCCGTGCAGCGCAATGGAGAGTAGCCCCCACTCACCGCAACTAGAGAAAGCCCACATGCAGCAGCGAAGATCCAACTCAGCCAAAAATAAATAATTAAATTAAATAAATTTATTAAAAAAATAATAGTAATTTACATGGGAAGAGGATCTGCACATGAATAGATATATATAATATTCAATTGAACCTGATTGTGCACACCTGGAACAAACACTATTCTAATCATTACCCCAATTTAAAAATTTAAAACCACGAACAACAATTAATGAGACATAAACTTATTGGGGTTATCCCTGGCACATTCCATTCTAATTTACAACCTAGGAAAACCACTTTCAGGAAGGCTCTTCTGCCCTCGTAACCAGATTTGGGAATGGAGAAATGCTGCCGCCTGGTGGCCTTTTCCCACAACAGCAGCTTTAAACACAGGGCTAACGGTCACTTAAGATTCTCAGCAAGGGTAGACCTGTAAATGACACGTGTCCTCAAAAAAGTCCTGGGCAGGTAATGGCCAAAACAGTTTACAACACAGAGAATTTTTCAAGAAAACAATTTGAAGAGGTAAGTTTTACTCACTCTTTTATTTCCAAAAACAAAGAGGAACATGGATAAAAGCTCAATATCAGGCATTATTGGTTGGATGCAAATCCAAACTACAAAAAGATGTCGCCACCCAATATTCAAAATGCCATCAGTAAAAAGTCTACAAACTATGAATGCTGACGGGTGTGTGGAGAAATGCATACCCGCTATGCTGTTGGTTGGAAGTAAACTGGTAACAGCTAATTAGGAGAACAGAATGGAGCTGCATTTATAAGGTAAAAATTGCGCTACCATATGATGCGGCCGATCCCCTAATGGGCCTATACCTTAAGAAGACCAGAATCGGAAAGACACAGACAGGCAAACATGCACTGCAGCAATATTTACAATAGCCTAGACATGCAAGCAAACAAGATGTCCATCAACAGACAAATGGACAAAGAAGAAGTAGTGTATGTACCGATTTGAATATTAGCCTCGGAATAAAATGAACAATGCCATTTTCATGACTACAGATGAGCCTAGAAATAATCATATTAGGTCAAGTAAGTGAAAAGGCAATCACAAATATCCCATGATATCATTTATAGATGTTATCCTAAGATTGCTACCAATGAACATATTTCCACAGAGAAAGACACTCACAGACTTATAAACAAACTAATGGTTAACCAAAATGAAAGGTGGGAGGATCGATAAATTAGGATTATGGGGGTAACATACATATACTAATATATGTTAACATACATACATTGACGTATGTTAAATGTCTATAAACATATAAACTATATGAATTATATAATCTCCAATATATATAAAGTATATAATGACCAAACACCTACCAAATACCAAGGGAGGTCTACTCAACACTCTGTAATAACATACATGGTAACAGGATCCGAAGATGAACAGATATATGTATGAATAATTGACCAGATTCTGTACTGCCAGACAATCACAAGACTCTAATCAAAATTACTCCAGTCAGAAATATAAATTCAATGTAAAAAACCAACATAAGTAAGGAGAAATAAACTGGGGGTTTGTCTGAGCACATTCTACTCTAATTTACAACCGAGAAACACGACGTCCAGGAAGACTCTGTTGCCCTAGTAACAAGAGTTGAGAACGTAATAATGCTGCCGCTTTGTGGCTGTTTCCCACAGCAGCAGCTTTCAACACGGTGCTAATGGTCACTTAACATTCACAAGGACTGCAGGGCTGTAAATGACACCTGCCCTCAAAAAATGCCCTGGGGTAGGGAATAGCCAAGCAAATTCAACACCTGACAAATTTTTCAAGAAGTCAATATGAAGAGGGAAGTTGTACTCACTCTTTTAAAAAAAGGAAAAAAGAAAAAAAAGGACATGTGTAAAGCTCAGTATAAGGAATTATTAGGCTCATGCAAATCCAACCTCCGAAAAGGTTTCACCGCACACCAGTCAAATGACCATCAGCAAAAAGTCTACAAACTATAAATGCTGAAGGGGTTTTAGAGAACTGTGTACCTTCTAGCTGCTGGTGGGATGGAAAGTGGTAACAGCACTAATGAAAACTGAATGGAGCTGCTTTAAAAGGTAAAAATTGAGCTACCATATGATCCGGCAGGGCCCCTTCTGGGCCTATAACCTAAGACCACCAGAATCGGAAAGACAGAGGCAGGCAAATGTGCACTGCAGCAATATTTAAATAGCCAAGACATGGACGCAAAAAAAAAAGGTCCATAAACCGATGAATGGACAAAGAAGACGTGGTATATGTACAGAATGGAATGTTAGCCACGAAAAAAATCAAACAGTGCCGTTTGCAGCACCACAGACGAGCCTACAGATAATCACACAACGTGAAGTAAGTCAAAATGCGAAAGACAAATGTCCCATGATATCACTTATGTTATCTGAAAATTCATAAAAATGAACATATTTCCATAGAGAAAGACAGTCTCAGATTGAGAAGGCAAACTTATGGTTAAGCCAGTGAAAAGGTGTGACGAATGCATAAATTCGGATATTGGGTTAACAAACGTATACTAATACATATAAAATATATCATCACCCAAGACCTATGGAATACCAAGAGGGGTCTACTCAACACTCTGTAATAACCTACATGGAAAAGGACACAAAGATCAAGATATATATATGTGTAGGTGTAAATGAACAAGATTCTGCACACCTAGAACAAACGACATTTTAAAATCCAATTTGCTCTGATCAATACTAAAAATTAAAGACATAAACAAGAATTAAGGAGGCTGAAACTTATGGGGGCTTGTCCTGGCACATTCCACTCTAATCTGCAACCTAAAAGCACAACTTGCAGGAAGGTTCTGTTTCCCTAGCAAGCAGAGTTGGTAACGCAGAAATGCTGCCACCCTAAGGCCGTTTCCTCAAACAGCAGCTTTAAATCCACTGCTAATGGTCACTAATATTGCCAAGGACTGCAGGGGTGTAAACGAGACATGCCCTCCAAAAATGTCCTGGGGTACGGAATGGCCAAAAAATTCAAACACAGCAAATTTTTCAACAAGGCAATTTGAAGGATGTTGATAAAAGCTCGACATCAGGAATTATTAGACACATGCAAATCCAACCTACCCAAAGGTATCACCTCACACCGGTCAGAATGACCATCAGCAAAAAGTCTACAAACAGTAGATGTTGAAGAAGTTGTGGAGAATAGCATAACCTCTAGGTCTAAGTGGGATGTAAACTGGTAACAGCCAATAAAAGGAATAGAATGGCAGTGCGTTTGAAGGTAAAAATTGAGTTACCATATGATCCAGAAGGCCCACTATTGGGCCTGTAACCTGTGAAGGCCAGAATCAAAAAGACACAGGATGGAAAATCGTGTAGTGCATCAGTATTTACAATAGCCAAGACATGGAAGCAATAAAAATGTCCATCATCAGATGAATGGACGAAAAAGAGGTCCACGTACACAATGCAATATTAGACAGGGAAAAGAATGAAACAATGCTGTTTGCAGCACCATAGATGAGGCTAGAGATAATCACACATCTTGAAGTAAGTCAGAAAGCGAGAGACACATATCCTATGATATCACGTATAGGTGTTACCTAAAAATTGATATTAATGAACTTATTTCCACAGAGAAGGACACTCACGTATTCAGAACACAAACTTGTGGTTAACCAAGCGGAAAGGTGTGACGAATGTATAACGGAGGATATTGGGTTTTAACAGACATATGCTAATACTTATAAAATATAGAATCACCAAAAACATACCGAATACCAAGAGAGGTCTACACAACATTCTGTCATTACCTATATGGAAGAGGATCCAAACATGAAAAGATATATGTATCAATGAAACAGATTCTGTACACCTAGAACAAACACAACATTGCAATCAAATTTGCTCTGATAAAAATGAAAATTAAACTAAGAATACCAACAACAAATAAGTAGCCATAAGTTTTGGGGGGTTTGTCCTGGCACATTCCACTCTAATTTACAACCTACAAACAGGACTTCCAGGAAGGCTCTGTTGCCCTAGTAACCAGAGTTGGGAGTATAGACATGCGGCCGCCTTGTGGCCGTTTCCTGTAACAGCAGCTTTAAACCCAGTGCTAATGGGTACTTAATATTCACAATTACTACAGAGTTGTAAATGACACCTGCCCTCAAAAAATATCCAGGTGTAGGTAATGGCCACAGGAATTCAGAACACGGCAAATTTTTCAAGGAAACAATTTGAAGAGGTAAGTTTTTCTGTTCAACTTTAAAAAAAAAGAAAAGAAAACGGACGTGGATTAAAAGCTCAATATCGGGAAGTATTAGATGCATGCAAATCTAAACTACGCAAAGGTATCACCACCCAACACTCCAAATGCCATCAGTAAAAAGTCTACAAACAATAAATGCTGAAGGGGTTTTAGAGGACTGTGTACCCTCTAGTTGCTGGTGGGATGTCAACTGGTATCAGCCAGTAGTGAGAACAGAATGGAGGTGCGTTTAAAGGTAAAAATTAGACTACCATATGATCTAGTAGCCCACTGCTGGGCCTATCCCCGGAGAAGACCAGAATCCAAAAGACACAGGCTGGCAATCCTGCACTGCATCAATATTTAGCATAGCCAAGAGTTGGAAGAAACCAAAATGTCCATCAACAGATGAATGCCCAAAGAAGAACTGGTCCATGTACACAATGGAATATTCAGCATGGAAAAGAATGAAACACTGCTCTTTGCAGCACCATAGATGAGCCTAGAGATAATCACAGAACATGAGGTAAGTCGGAAAGCAGATGACAAATATCCTCTGATATCACTTGTAGGTGTTACCTAACAACTGACACAAATGAACATATTTCCACAGAGAAAGACACTCACGGACTTGGAAAACAAACTATGGTTTCGTCAAACGAAAGCTGGGAGGAATGGATAAATGAAGATTAGGGTTACCATACGTATACAAATACATATTAAATACATATCTCAAAAAGACCAACCATATACCAAGGAAGGTCTACTGAACGCGCTGTAATAATTTATACGGGGGCTTCCCTGGTGGCGCCATGGTTAAGAATCCGCCTGCCAGTGCAGGGGACACGGGTTCGATCCCTGGTCCAGGAAGATCCCACATGCTGCAGAGCAAATAAGCCCGTGCACCACAACTACTGAGCCTGCGCTCTAGAGCCCAGGAGCCACAACTACTGAGCCCATGTGCCACAACTACTGAAGCCCGCATGCCTAGAGACCATGCTCTGCAACAAGACAAGCCACTGCAGGGAGAAGCCCGTGCAGCGCAATGGAGAGTAGCCCCCACTCACCGCAACTAGAGAAAGCCCACATGCAGCAGCGAAGATCCAACTCAGCCAAAAATAAATAATTAAATTAAATAAATTTATTAAAAAAATAATAGTAATTTACATGGGAAGAGGATCTGCACATGAATAGATATATATAATATTCAATTGAACCTGATTGTGCACACCTGGAACAAACACTATTCTAATCATTACCCCAATTTAAAAATTTAAAAACACGAACAACAATTAATGAGACATAAACTTATTGGGGTTATCCCTGGCACATTCCATTCTAATTTACAACCTAGGAAAACCACTTTCAGGAAGGCTCTTCTGCCCTCGTAACCAGATTTGGGAATGGAGAAATGCTGCCGCCTGGTGGCCTTTTCCCACAACAGCAGCTTTAAACACAGGGCTAACGGTCACTTAAGATTCTCAGCAAGGGTAGACCTGTAAATGACACGTGTCCTCAAAAAATGTCCTGGGCAGGTAATGGCCAAAACAGTTTACAACACAGAGAATTTTTCAAGAAAACAATTTGAAGAGGTAAGTTTTACTCACTCTTTTATTTCCAAAAACAAAGAGGAACATGGATAAAAGCTCAATATCAGGCATTATTGGTTGGATGCAAATCCAAACTACAAAAAGATGTCGCCACCCAATATTCAAAATGCCATCAGTAAAAAGTCTACAAACTATGAATGCTGACGGGTGTGTGGAGAAATGCATACCCGCTATGCTGTTGGTTGGAAGTAAACTGGTAACAGCTAATTAGGAGAACAGAATGGAGCTGCATTTATAAGGTAAAAATTGAGCTACCATATGATGCGGCCGATCCCCTAATGGGCCTATACCTTAAGAAGACCAGAATCGGAAAGACACAGACAGGCAAACATGCACTGCAGCAATATTTACAATAGCCTAGACATGCAAGCAAACAAGATGTCCATCAACAGACAAATGGACAAAGAAGAAGTAGTGTATGTACCGATTTGAATATTAGCCTCGGAATAAAATGAACAATGCCATTTTCATGACTACAGATGAGCCTAGAAATAATCATATTAGGTCAAGTAAGTGAAAAGGCAATCACAAATATCCCATGATATCATTTATAGATGTTATCCTAAGATTGCTACCAATGAACATATTTCCACAGAGAAAGACACTCACAGACTTATAAACAAACTAATGGTTAACCAAAATGAAAGGTGGGAGGATCGATAAATTAGGATTATGGGGGTAACATACATATACTAATATATGTTAACATACATACATTGACGTATGTTAAATGTCTATAAACATATAAACTATATGAATTATATAATCTCCAATATATATAAAGTATATAATGACCAAACACCTACCAAATACCAAGGGAGGTCTACTCAACACTCTGTAATAACATACATGGTAATAGGATCCGAAGATGAACAGATATATGTATGAATAATTGACCAGATTCTGTACTGCCAGACAATCACAAGACTCTAATCAAAATTACTCCAGTCAGAAATATAAATTCAATGTAAAAAACCAACATAAGTAAGGAGAAATAAACTGGGGGTTTGTCTGAGCACATTCTACTCTAATTTACAACCGAGAAACACGACGTCCAGGAAGACTCTGTTGCCCTAGTAACAAGAGTTGAGAACGTAATAATGCTGCCGCTTTGTGGCTGTTTCCCACAGCAGCAGCTTTCAACACGGTGCTAATGGTCACTTAACATTCACAAGGACTGCAGGGCTGTAAATGACACCTGCCCTCAAAAAATGCCCTGGGGTAGGGAATAGCCAAGCAAATTCAACACCTGACAAATTTTTCAAGAAGTCAATATGAAGAGGGAAGTTGTACTCACTCTTTTAAAAAAAGGAAAAAAGAAAAAAAAGGACATGTGTAAAGCTCAGTATAAGGAATTATTAGGCTCATGCAAATCCAACCTCCGAAAAGGTTTCACCGCACACCAGTCAAATGACCATCAGCAAAAAGTCTACAAACTATAAATGCTGAAGGGGTTTTAGAGAACTGTGTACCTTCTAGCTGCTGGTGGGATGGAAAGTGGTAACAGCACTAATGAAAACTGAATGGAGCTGCTTTAAAAGGTAAAAATTGAGCTACCATATGATCCGGCAGGGCCCCTTCTGGGCCTATAACCTAAGACCACCAGAATCGGAAAGACAGAGGCAGGCAAATGTGCACTGCAGCAATATTTAAATAGCCAAGACATGGACGCAAAAAAAAAAGGTCCATAAACCGATGAATGGACAAAGAAGACGTGGTATATGTACAGAATGGAATGTTAGCCACGAAAAAAATCAAACAGTGCCGTTTGCAGCACCACAGACGAGCCTACAGATAATCACACAACGTGAAGTAAGTCAAAATGCGAAAGACAAATGTCCCATGATATCACTTATGTTATCTGAAAATTCATAAAAATGAACATATTTCCATAGAGAAAGACAGTCTCAGATTGAGAAGGCAAACTTATGGTTAAGCCAGTGAAAAGGTGTGACGAATGCATAAATTCGGATATTGGGTTAACAAACGTATACTAATACATATAAAATATATCATCACCCAAGACCTATGGAATACCAAGAGGGGTCTACTCAACACTCTGTAATAACCTACATGGAAAAGGACACAAAGATCAAGATATATATATGTGTAGGTGTAAATGAACAAGATTCTGCACACCTAGAACAAACGACATTTTAAAATCCAATTTGCTCTGATCAATACTAAAAATTAAAGACATAAACAAGAATTAAGGAGGCTGAAACTTATGGGGGCTTGTCCTGGCACATTCCACTCTAATCTGCAACCTAAAAGCACAACTTGCAGGAAGGTTCTGTTTCCCTAGCAAGCAGAGTTGGTAACGCAGAAATGCTGCCACCCTAAGGCCGTTTCCTCAAACAGCAGCTTTAAATCCACTGCTAATGGTCACTAATATTGCCAAGGACTGCAGGGGTGTAAACGAGACATGCCCTCCAAAAATGTCCTGGGGTACGGAATGGCCAAAAAATTCAAACACAGCAAATTTTTCAACAAGGCAATTTGAAGGATGTTGATAAAAGCTCGACATCAGGAATTATTAGACACATGCAAATCCAACCTACCCAAAGGTATCACCTCACACCGGTCAGAATGACCATCAGCAAAAAGTCTACAAACAGTAGATGTTGAAGAAGTTGTGGAGAATAGCATAACCTCTAGGTCTAAGTGGGATGTAAACTGGTAACAGCCAATAAAAGGAATAGAATGGCAGTGCGTTTGAAGGTAAAAATTGAGTTACCATATGATCCAGAAGGCCCACTATTGGGCCTGTAACCTGTGAAGGCCAGAATCAAAAAGACACAGGATGGAAAATCGTGTAGTGCATCAGTATTTACAATAGCCAAGACATGGAAGCAATAAAAATGTCCATCATCAGATGAATGGACGAAAAAGAGGTCCACGTACACAATGCAATATTAGACAGGGAAAAGAATGAAACAATGCTGTTTGCAGCACCATAGATGAGGCTAGAGATAATCACACATCTTGAAGTAAGTCAGAAAGCGAGAGACACATATCCTATGATATCACGTATAGGTGTTACCTAAAAATTGATATTAATGAACTTATTTCCACAGAGAAGGACACTCACGTATTCAGAACACAAACTTGTGGTTAACCAAGCGGAAAGGTGTGACGAATGTATAACGGAGGATATTGGGTTTTAACAGACATATGCTAATACTTATAAAATATAGAATCACCAAAAACATACCGAATACCAAGAGAGGTCTACACAACATTCTGTCATTACCTATATGGGACAGGATCCAAACATGAAAAGATATATGTATCAATGAAACAGATTCTGTACACCTAGAACAAACACAACATTGCAATCAAATTTGCTCTGATAAAAATGAAAATTAAACTAAGAATACCAACAACAAATAAGTAGCCATAAGTTTTGGGGGGTTTGTCCTGGCACATTCCACTCTAATTTACAACCTACAAACAGGACTTCCAGGAAGGCTCTGTTGCCCTAGTAACCAGAGTTGGGAGTATAGACATGCGGCCGCCTTGTGGCCGTTTCCTGTAACAGCAGCTTTAAACCCAGTGCTAATGGGTACTTAATATTCACAATTACTACAGAGTTGTAAATGACACCTGCCCTCAAAAAATATCCAGGTGTAGGTAATGGCCACAGGAATTCAGAACACGGCAAATTTTTCAAGGAAACAATTTGAAGAGGTAAGTTTTTCTGTTCAACTTTAAAAAAAAAGAAAAGAAAACGGACGTGGATTAAAAGCTCAATATCGGGAAGTATTAGATGCATGCAAATCTAAACTACGCAAAGGTATCACCACCCAACACTCCAAATGCCATCAGTAAAAAGTCTACAAACAATAAATGTTGAAGGGGTTTTAGAGGACTGTGTACCCTCTAGTTGCTGGTGGGATGTCAACTGGTATCAGCCAGTAGTGAGAACAGAATGGAGGTGCGTTTGAAGGTAAAAATTAGACTACCATATGATCTAGTAGCCCACTGCTGGGCCTATCCCCGGAGAAGACCAGAATCCAAAAGACACAGGCTGGCAATCCTGCACTGCATCAATATTTAGCATAGCCAAGAGTTGGAAGAAACCAAAATGTCCATCAACAGATGAATGCCCAAAGAAGAACTGGTCCATGTACACAATGGAATATTCAGCATGGAAAAGAATGAAACACTGCTCTTTGCAGCACCATAGATGAGCCTAGAGATAATCACAGAACATGAGGTAAGTCGGAAAGCAGATGACAAATATCCTCTGATATCACTTGTAGGTGTTACCTAACAACTGACACAAATGAACATATTTCCACAGAGAAAGACACTCACGGACTTGGAAAACAAACTATGGTTTTGTCAAACGAAAGCTGGGAGGAATGGATAAATGAAGATTAGGGTTACCATACGTATACAAATACATATTAAATACATATCTCAAAAAGACCAACCATATACCAAGGAAGGTCTACTGAACGTGCTGTAATAATTTATACGGGGGCTTCCCTGGTGGCGCCATGGTTAAGAATCCGCCTGCCAGTGCAGGGGACACGGGTTCGATCCCTGGTCCAGGAAGATCCCACATGCTGCAGAGCAAATAAGCCCGTGCACCACAACTACTGAGCCTGCGCTCTAGAGCCCAGGAGCCACAACTACTGAGCCCATGTGCCACAACTACTGAAGCCCGCATGCCTAGAGACCATGCTCTGCAACAAGACAAGCCACTGCAGGGAGAAGCCCGTGCAGCGCAATGGAGAGTAGCCCCCACTCACCGCAACTAGAGAAAGCCCACATGCAGCAGCGAAGATCCAACTCAGCCAAAAATAAATAATTAAATTAAATAAATTTATTAAAAAAATAATAGTAATTTACATGGGAAGAGGATCTGCACATGAATAGATATATATAATATTCAATTGAACCTGATTGTGCACACCTGGAACAAACACTATTCTAATCATTACCCCAATTTAAAAAATTAAAACCACGAACAACAATTAATGAGACATAAACTTATTGGGGTTATCCCTGGCACATTCCATTCTAATTTACAACCTAGGAAAACCACTTTCAGGAAGGCTCTTCTGCCCTCGTAACCAGATTTGGGAATGGAGAAATGCTGCCGCCTGGTGGCCTTTTCCCACAACAGCAGCTTTAAACACAGGGCTAACGGTCACTTAAGATTCTCAGCAAGGGTAGACCTGTAAATGACACGTGTCCTCAAAAAATGTCCTGGGCAGGTAATGGCCAAAACAGTTTACAACACAGAGAATTTTTCAAGAAAACAATTTGAAGAGGTAAGTTTTACTCACTCTTTTATTTCCAAAAACAAAGAGGAACATGGATAAAAGCTCAATATCAGGCATTATTGGTTGGATGCAAATCCAAACTACAAAAAGATGTCGCCACCCAATATTCAAAATGCCATCAGTAAAAAGTCTACAAACTATGAATGCTGACGGGTGTGTGGAGAAATGCATACCCGCTATGCTGTTGGTTGGAAGTAAACTGGTAACAGCTAATTAGGAGAACAGAATGGAGCTGCATTTATAAGGTAAAAATTGAGCTACCATATGATGCGGCCGATCCCCTAATGGGCCTATACCTTAAGAAGACCAGAATCGGAAAGACACAGACAGGCAAACATGCACTGCAGCAATATTTACAATAGCCTAGACATGCAAGCAAACAAGATGTCCATCAACAGACAAATGGACAAAGAAGAAGTAGTGTATGTACCGATTTGAATATTAGCCTCGGAATAAAATGAACAATGCCATTTTCATGACTACAGATGAGCCTAGAAATAATCATATTAGGTCAAGTAAGTGAAAAGGCAATCACAAATATCCCATGATATCATTTATAGATGTTATCCTAAGATTGCTACCAATGAACATATTTCCACAGAGAAAGACACTCACAGACTTATAAACAAACTAATGGTTAACCAAAATGAAAGGTGGGAGGATCGATAAATTAGGATTATGGGGGTAACATACATATACTAATATATGTTAACATACATACATTGACGTATGTTAAATGTCTATAAACATATAAACTATATGAATTATATAATCTCCAATATATATAAAGTATATAATGACCAAACACCTACCAAATACCAAGGGAGGTCTACTCAACACTCTGTAATAACATACATGGTAACAGGATCCGAAGATGAACAGATATATGTATGAATAATTGACCAGATTCTGTACTGCCAGACAATCACAAGACTCTAATCAAAATTACTCCAGTCAGAAATATAAATTCAATGTAAAAAACCAACATAAGTAAGGAGAAATAAACTGGGGGTTTGTCTGAGCACATTCTACTCTAATTTACAACCGAGAAACACGACGTCCAGGAAGACTCTGTTGCCCTAGTAACAAGAGTTGAGAACGTAATAATGCTGCCGCTTTGTGGCTGTTTCCCACAGCAGCAGCTTTCAACACGGTGCTAATGGTCACTTAACATTCACAAGGACTGCAGGGCTGTAAATGACACCTGCCCTCAAAAAATGCCCTGGGGTAGGGAATAGCCAAGCAAATTCAACACCTGACAAATTTTTCAAGAAGTCAATATGAAGAGGGAAGTTGTACTCACTCTTTTAAAAAAAGGAAAAAAGAAAAAAAAGGACATGTGTAAAGCTCAGTATAAGGAATTATTAGGCTCATGCAAATCCAACCTCCGAAAAGGTTTCACCGCACACCAGTCAAATGACCATCAGCAAAAAGTCTACAAACTATAAATGCTGAAGGGGTTTTAGAGAACTGTGTACCTTCTAGCTGCTGGTGGGATGGAAAGTGGTAACAGCACTAATGAAAACTGAATGGAGCTGCTTTAAAAGGTAAAAATTGAGCTACCATATGATCCGGCAGGGCCCCTTCTGGGCCTATAACCTAAGACCACCAGAATCGGAAAGACAGAGGCAGGCAAATGTGCACTGCAGCAATATTTAAATAGCCAAGACATGGACGCAAAAAAAAAAGGTCCATAAACCGATGAATGGACAAAGAAGACGTGGTATATGTACAGAATGGAATGTTAGCCACGAAAAAAATCAAACAGTGCCGTTTGCAGCACCACAGACGAGCCTACAGATAATCACACAACGTGAAGTAAGTCAAAATGCGAAAGACAAATGTCCCATGATATCACTTATGTTATCTGAAAATTCATAAAAATGAACATATTTCCATAGAGAAAGACAGTCTCAGATTGAGAAGGCAAACTTATGGTTAAGCCAGTGAAAAGGTGTGACGAATGCATAAATTCGGATATTGGGTTAACAAACGTATACTAATACATATAAAATATATCATCACCCAAGACCTATGGAATACCAAGAGGGGTCTACTCAACACTCTGTAATAACCTACATGGAAAAGGACACAAAGATCAAGATATATATATGTGTAGGTGTAAATGAACAAGATTCTGCACACCTAGAACAAACGACATTTTAAAATCCAATTTGCTCTGATCAATACTAAAAATTAAAGACATAAACAAGAATTAAGGAGGCTGAAACTTATGGGGGCTTGTCCTGGCACATTCCACTCTAATCTGCAACCTAAAAGCACAACTTGCAGGAAGGTTCTGTTTCCCTAGCAAGCAGAGTTGGTAACGCAGAAATGCTGCCACCCTAAGGCCGTTTCCTCAAACAGCAGCTTTAAATCCACTGCTAATGGTCACTAATATTGCCAAGGACTGCAGGGGTGTAAACGAGACATGCCCTCCAAAAATGTCCTGGGGTACGGAATGGCCAAAAAATTCAAACACAGCAAATTTTTCAACAAGGCAATTTGAAGGATGTTGATAAAAGCTCGACATCAGGAATTATTAGACACATGCAAATCCAACCTACCCAAAGGTATCACCTCACACCGGTCAGAATGACCATCAGCAAAAAGTCTACAAACAGTAGATGTTGAAGAAGTTGTGGAGAATAGCATAACCTCTAGGTCTAAGTGGGATGTAAACTGGTAACAGCCAATAAAAGGAATAGAATGGCAGTGCGTTTGAAGGTAAAAATTGAGTTACCATATGATCCAGAAGGCCCACTATTGGGCCTGTAACCTGTGAAGGCCAGAATCAAAAAGACACAGGATGGAAAATCGTGTAGTGCATCAGTATTTACAATAGCCAAGACATGGAAGCAACAAAAATGTCCATCATCAGATGAATGGACGAAAAAGAGGTCCACGTACACAATGCAATATTAGACAGGGAAAAGAATGAAACAATGCTGTTTGCAGCACCATAGATGAGGCTAGAGATAATCACACATCTTGAAGTAAGTCAGAAAGCGAGAGACACATATCCTATGATATCACGTATAGGTGTTACCTAAAAATTGATATTAATGAACTTATTTCCACAGAGAAGGACACTCACGTATTCAGAACACAAACTTGTGGTTAACCAAGCGGAAAGGTGTGACGAATGTATAACGGAGGATATTGGGTTTTAACAGACATATGCTAATACTTATAAAATATAGAATCACCAAAAACATACCGAATACCAAGAGAGGTCTACACAACATTCTGTCATTACCTATATGGAAGAGGATCCAAACATGAAAAGATATATGTATCAATGAAACAGATTCTGTACACCTAGAACAAACACAACATTGCAATCAAATTTGCTCTGATAAAAATGAAAATTAAACTAAGAATACCAACAACAAATAAGTAGCCATAAGTTTTGGGGGGTTTGTCCTGGCACATTCCACTCTAATTTACAACCTACAAACAGGACTTCCAGGAAGGCTCTGTTGCCCTAGTAACCAGAGTTGGGAGTATAGACATGCGGCCGCCTTGTGGCCGTTTCCTGTAACAGCAGCTTTAAACCCAGTGCTAATGGGTACTTAATATTCACAATTACTACAGAGTTGTAAATGACACCTGCCCTCAAAAAATATCCAGGTGTAGGTAATGGCCACAGGAATTCAGAACACGGCAAATTTTTCAAGGAAACAATTTGAAGAGGTAAGTTTTTCTGTTCAACTTTAAAAAAAAAGAAAAGAAAACGGACGTGGATTAAAAGCTCAATATCGGGAAGTATTAGATGCATGCAAATCTAAACTACGCAAAGGTATCACCACCCAACACTCCAAATGCCATCAGTAAAAAGTCTACAAACAATAAATGCTGAAGGGGTTTTAGAGGACTGTGTACCCTCTAGTTGCTGGTGGGATGTCAACTGGTATCAGCCAGTAGTGAGAACAGAATGGAGGTGCGTTTGAAGGTAAAAATTAGACTACCATATGATCTAGTAGCCCACTGCTGGGCCTATCCCCGGAGAAGACCAGAATCCAAAAGACACAGGCTGGCAATCCTGCACTGCATCAATATTTAGCATAGCCAAGAGTTGGAAGAAACCAAAATGTCCATCAACAGATGAATGCCCAAAGAAGAACTGGTCCATGTACACAATGGAATATTCAGCATGGAAAAGAATGAAACACTGCTCTTTGCAGCACCATAGATGAGCCTAGAGATAATCACAGAACATGAGGTAAGTCGGAAAGCAGATGACAAATATCCTCTGATATCACTTGTAGGTGTTACCTAACAATTGACACAAATGAACATATTTCCACAGAGAAAGACACTCACGGACTTGGAAAACAAACTATGGTTTTGTCAAACGAAAGCTGGGAGGAATGGATAAATGAAGATTAGGGTTACCATACGTATACAAATACATATTAAATACATATCTCAAAAAGACCAACCATATACCAAGGAAGGTCTACTGAACGCGCTGTAATAATTTATACGGGGGCTTCCCTGGTGGCGCCATGGTTAAGAATCCGCCTGCCAGTGCAGGGGACACGGGTTCGATCCCTGGTCCAGGAAGATCCCACATGCTGCAGAGCAAATAAGCCCGTGCACCACAACTACTGAGCCTGCGCTCTAGAGCCCAGGAGCCACAAGTACTGAGCCCATGTGCCACAACTACAGAAGCCCGCATGCCTAGAGACCATGCTCTGCAACAAGACAAGCCACTGCAGGGAGAAGCCCGTGCAGCGCAATGGAGAGTAGCCCCCACTCACCGCAACTAGAGAAAGCCCACATGCAGCAGCGAAGATCCAACTCAGCCAAAAATAAATAATTAAATTAAATAAATTTATTAAAAAAATAATAGTAATTTACATGGGAAGAGGATCTGCACATGAATAGATATATATAATATTCAATTGAACCTGATTGTGCACACCTGGAACAAACACTATTCTAATCATTACCCCAATTTAAAAAATTAAAACCACGAACAACAATTAATGAGACATAAACTTATTGGGGTTATCCCTGGCACATTCCATTCTAATTTACAACCTAGGAAAACCACTTTCAGGAAGGCTCTTCTGCTCTAATAACCAGATTTGGGAATGGAGAAATGCTGCCGCCTGGTGGCCGTTTCCCACAAAAGCAGCTTTAAACACAGGGCTAACGGTCACTTAAGATTCACAGGAATTGTAGGGCTGTCAATGACACGTGTCGAAAAAAAAGGTCCTGGGTATGTAATGGCCAAAAATGTTCACAACACAGAGAATTTTTCAAGAAAACAATTTGAAGAGGTAAGTTTTACTCACTCTTTTATTTCCAAAAACAAAGAGGAACATGGATAAAAGCTCAATATCAGGCATTATTGGTTGGATGCAAATCCAAACTACAAAAAGATGTCGCCACCCAATATTCAAAATGCCATCAGTAAAAAGTCTACAAACTATGAATGCTGACGGGTGTGTGGAGAAATGCATACCCGCTATGCTGTTGGTTGGAAGTAAACTGGTAACAGCTAATTAGGAGAACAGAATGGAGCTGCATTTATAAGGTAAAAATTGCGCTACCATATGATGCGGCCGATCCCCTAATGGGCCTATACCTTAAGAAGACCAGAATCGGAAAGACACAGACAGGCAAACATGCACTGCAGCAATATTTACAATAGCCTAGACATGCAAGCAAACAAGATGTCCATCAACAGACAAATGGACAAAGAAGAAGTAGTGTATGTACCGATTTGAATATTAGCCTCGGAATAAAATGAACAATGCCATTTTCATGACTACAGATGAGCCTAGAAATAATCATATTAGGTCAAGTAAGTGAAAAGGCAATCACAAATATCCCATGATATCATTTATAGATGTTATCCTAAGATTGCTACCAATGAACATATTTCCACAGAGAAAGACACTCACAGACTTATAAACAAACTAATGGTTAACCAAAATGAAAGGTGGGAGGATCGATAAATTAGGATTATGGGGGTAACATACATATACTAATATATGTTAACATACATACATTGACGTATGTTAAATGTCTATAAACATATAAACTATATGAATTATATAATCTCCAATATATATAAAGTATATAATGACCAAACACCTACCAAATACCAAGGGAGGTCTACTCAACACTCTGTAATAACATACATGGTAACAGGATCCGAAGATGAACAGATATATGTATGAATAATTGACCAGATTCTGTACTGCCAGACAATCACAAGACTCTAATCAAAATTACTCCAGTCAGAAATATAAATACAATGTAAAAAACCAACATAAGTAAGGAGAAATAAACTGGGGGTTTGTCTGAGCACATTCTACTCTAATTTACAACCGAGAAACACGACGTCCAGGAAGACTCTGTTGCCCTAGTAACAAGAGTTGAGAACGTAATAATGCTGCCGCTTTGTGGCTGTTTCCCACAGCAGCAGCTTTCAACACGGTGCTAATGGTCACTTAACATTCACAAGGACTGCAGGGCTGTAAATGACACCTGCCCTCAAAAAATGCCCTGGGGTAGGGAATAGCCAAGCAAATTCAACACCTGACAAATTTTTCAAGAAGTCAATATGAAGAGGGAAGTTGTACTCACTCTTTTAAAAAAAGGAAAAAAGAAAAAAAAGGACATGTGTAAAGCTCAGTATAAGGAATTATTAGGCTCATGCAAATCCAACCTCCGAAAAGGTTTCACCGCACACCAGTCAAATGACCATCAGCAAAAAGTCTACAAACTATAAATGCTGAAGGGGTTTTAGAGAACTGTGTACCTTCTAGCTGCTGGTGGGATGGAAAGTGGTAACAGCACTAATGAAAACTGAATGGAGCTGCTTTAAAAGGTAAAAATTGAGCTACCATATGATCCGGCAGGGCCCCTTCTGGGCCTATAACCTAAGACCACCAGAATCGGAAAGACAGAGGCAGGCAAATGTGCACTGCAGCAATATTTAAATAGCCAAGACATGGACGCAAAAAAAAAAGGTCCATAAACCGATGAATGGACAAAGAAGACGTGGTATATGTACAGAATGGAATGTTAGCCACGAAAAAAATCAAACAGTGCCGTTTGCAGCACCACAGACGAGCCTACAGATAATCACACAACGTGAAGTAAGTCAAAATGCGAAAGACAAATGTCCCATGATATCACTTATGTTATCTGAAAATTCATAAAAATGAACATATTTCCATAGAGAAAGACAGTCTCAGATTGAGAAGGCAAACTTATGGTTAAGCCAGTGAAAAGGTGTGACGAATGCATAAATTCGGATATTGGGTTAACAAACGTATACTAATACATATAAAATATATCATCACCCAAGACCTATGGAATACCAAGAGGGGTCTACTCAACACTCTGTAATAACCTACATGGAAAAGGACACAAAGATCAAGATATATATATGTGTAGGTGTAAATGAACAAGATTCTGCACACCTAGAACAAACGACATTTTAAAATCCAATTTGCTCTGATCAATACTAAAAATTAAAGACATAAACAAGAATTAAGGAGGCTGAAACTTATGGGGGCTTGTCCTGGCACATTCCACTCTAATCTGCAACCTAAAAGCACAACTTGCAGGAAGGTTCTGTTTCCCTAGCAAGCAGAGTTGGTAACGCAGAAATGCTGCCACCCTAAGGCCGTTTCCTCAAACAGCAGCTTTAAATCCACTGCTAATGGTCACTAATATTGCCAAGGACTGCAGGGGTGTAAACGAGACATGCCCTCCAAAAATGTCCTGGGGTACGGAATGGCCAAAAAATTCAAACACAGCAAATTTTTCAACAAGGCAATTTGAAGGATGTTGATAAAAGCTCGACATCAGGAATTATTAGACACATGCAAATCCAACCTACCCAAAGGTATCACCTCACACCGGTCAGAATGACCATCAGCAAAAAGTCTACAAACAGTAGATGTTGAAGAAGTTGTGGAGAATAGCATAACCTCTAGGTCTAAGTGGGATGTAAACTGGTAACAGCCAATAAAAGGAATAGAATGGCAGTGCGTTTGAAGGTAAAAATTGAGTTACCATATGATCCAGAAGGCCCACTATTGGGCCTGTAACCTGTGAAGGCCAGAATCAAAAAGACACAGGATGGAAAATCGTGTAGTGCATCAGTATTTACAATAGCCAAGACATGGAAGCAACAAAAATGTCCATCATCAGATGAATGGACGAAAAAGAGGTCCACGTACACAATGCAATATTAGACAGGGAAAAGAATGAAACAATGCTGTTTGCAGCACCATAGATGAGGCTAGAGATAATCACACATCTTGAAGTAAGTCAGAAAGCGAGAGACACATATCCTATGATATCACGTATAGGTGTTACCTAAAAATTGATATTAATGAACTTATTTCCACAGAGAAGGACACTCACGTATTCAGAACACAAACTTGTGGTTAACCAAGCGGAAAGGTGTGACGAATGTATAACGGAGGATATTGGGTTTTAACAGACATATGCTAATACTTATAAAATATAGAATCACCAAAAACATACCGAATACCAAGAGAGGTCTACACAACATTCTGTCATTACCTATATGGAAGAGGATCCAAACATGAAAAGATATATGTATCAATGAAACAGATTCTGTACACCTAGAACAAACACAACATTGCAATCAAATTTGCTCTGATAAAAATGAAAATTAAACTAAGAATACCAACAACAAATAAGTAGCCATAAGTTTTGGGGGGTTTGTCCTGGCACATTCCACTCTAATTTACAACCTACAAACAGGACTTCCAGGAAGGCTCTGTTGCCCTAGTAACCAGAGTTGGGAGTATAGACATGCGGCCGCCTTGTGGCCGTTTCCTGTAACAGCAGCTTTAAACCCAGTGCTAATGGGTACTTAATATTCACAATTACTACAGAGTTGTAAATGACACCTGCCCTCAAAAAATATCCAGGTGTAGGTAATGGCCACAGGAATTCAGAACACGGCAAATTTTTCAAGGAAACAATTTGAAGAGGTAAGTTTTTCTGTTCAACTTTAAAAAAAAAGAAAAGAAAACGGACGTGGATTAAAAGCTCAATATCGGGAAGTATTAGATGCATGCAAATCTAAACTACGCAAAGGTATCACCACCCAACACTCCAAATGCCATCAGTAAAAAGTCTACAAACAATAAATGCTGAAGGGGTTTTAGAGGACTGTGTACCCTCTAGTTGCTGGTGGGATGTCAACTGGTATCAGCCAGTAGTGAGAACAGAATGGAGGTGCGTTTGAAGGTAAAAATTAGACTACCATATGATCTAGTAGCCCACTGCTGGGCCTATCCCCGGAGAAGACCAGAATCCAAAAGACACAGGCTGGCAATCCTGCACTGCATCAATATTTAGCATAGCCAAGAGTTGGAAGAAACCAAAATGTCCATCAACAGATGAATGCCCAAAGAAGAACTGGTCCACGTACACAATGGAATATTCAGCATGGAAAAGAATGAAACACTGCTCTTTGCAGCACCATAGATGAGCCTAGAGATAATCACAGAACATGAGGTAAGTCGGAAAGCAGATGACAAATATCCTCTGATATCACTTGTAGGTGTTACCTAACAACTGACACAAATGAACATATTTCCACAGAGAAAGACACTCACGGACTTGGAAAACAAACTATGGTTTTGTCAAACGAAAGCTGGGAGGAATGGATAAATGAAGATTAGGGTTACCATACGTATACAAATACATATTAAATACATATCTCAAAAAGACCAACCATATACCAAGGAAGGTCTACTGAACGCGCTGTAATAATTTATACGGGGGCTTCCCTGGTGGCGCCATGGTTAAGAATCCGCCTGCCAGTGCAGGGGACACGGGTTCGATCCCTGGTCCAGGAAGATCCCACATGCTGCAGAGCAAATAAGCCCGTGCACCACAACTACTGAGCCTGCGCTCTAGAGCCCAGGAGCCACAACTACTGAGCCCATGTGCCACAACTACAGAAGCCCGCATGCCTAGAGACCATGCTCTGCAACAAGACAAGCCACTGCAGGGAGAAGCCCGTGCAGCGCAATGGAGAGTAGCCCCCACTCACCGCAACTAGAGAAAGCCCACATGCAGCAGCGAAGATCCAACTCAGCCAAAAATAAATAATTAAATTAAATAAATTTATTAAAAAAATAATAGTAATTTACATGGGAAGAGGATCTGCACATGAATAGATATATATAATATTCAATTGAACCTGATTGTGCACACCTGGAACAAACACTATTCTAATCATTACCCCAATTTAAAAAATTAAAACCACGAACAACAATTAATGAGACATAAACTTATTGGGGTTATCCCTGGCACATTCCATTCTAATTTACAACCTAGGAAAACCACTTTCAGGAAGGCTCTTCTGCTCTAATAACCAGATTTGGGAATGGAGAAATGCTGCCGCCTGGTGGCCGTTTCCCACAAAAGCAGCTTTAAACACAGGGCTAACGGTCACTTAAGATTCACAGGAATTGTAGGGCTGTCAATGACACGTGTCGAAAAAAAAGGTCCTGGGTATGTAATGGCCAAAAATGTTCACAACACAGAGAATTTTTCAAGAAAACAATTTGAAGAGGTAAGTTTTACTCACTCTTTTATTTCCAAAAAAAAGAGGAACATGGATAATAGCTCAATATCAGGCATTATTGGTTGGATGCAAATCCAAACTACAAAAAGATGTCGCCACCCAATATTCAAAATGCCATCAGTAAAAAGTCTACAAACTATGAATGCTGACGGGTGTGTGGAGAAATGCATACCCTCTATGCTGTTGGTTGGAAGTAAACTGGTAACAGCTAATTAGGAGAACAGAATGGAGCTGCATTTATAAGGTAAAAATTGCGCTACCATATGATGCGGCCGATCCCCTAATGGGCCTATACCTTAAGAAGACCAGAATCGGAAAGACACAGACAGGCAAACATGCACTGCAGCAATATTTACAATAGCCTAGACATGCAAGCAAACAAGATGTCCATCAACAGACAAATGGACAAAGAAGAAGTAGTGTATGTACCGATTTGAATATTAGCATCGGAATAAAACGAACAATGCCATTTTCATGACTACAGATGAGCCTAGAAATAATCATATTAGGTCAAGTAAGTGAAAAGGCAATCACAAATATCCCATGATATCATTTATAGATGTTATCCTAAGATTGCTACCAATGAACATATTTCCACAGAGAAAGACACTCACAGACTTATAAACAAACTAATGGTTAACCAAAATGAAAGGTGGGAGGATCGATAAATTAGGATTATGGGGGTAACATACGTATACTAATATATGTTAACATACATACATTGACGTATGTTAAATGTCTATAAACATATAAACTATATGAATTATATAATCTCCAATATATATAAAGTATATAATGACCAAACACCTACCAAATACCAAGGGAGGTCTACTCAACACTCTGTAATAACATACATGGTAACAGGATCCGAAGATGAACAGATATATGTATGAATAATTGACCAGATTCTGTACTGCCAGACAATCACAAGACTCTAATCAAAATTACTCCAGTCAGAAATATAAATTCAATGTAAAAAACCAACATAAGTAAGGAGAAATAAACTGGGGGTTTGTCTGAGCACATTCTACTCTAATTTACAACCGAGAAACACGACGTCCAGGAAGACTCTGTTGCCCTAGTAACAAGAGTTGAGAACGTAATAATGCTGCCGCCTTGTGGCTGTTTCTCACAACAGCAGCTTTCAACACCGCCAAATGTCACTTAACATTCACAAGGACTGCAGGGCTGTAAATATCACCTGCCCTCAAAAAATGTCCTTGGGTAGGGAATAGCCAAGAAAATACAACACATGACAAATTTTTCAAGAAGTCAATATGAAGAGGGAAGTTGTACTCACTCTTTAAAAAACAAGAAAAATAGAAAGAAAAGGACATGCCTAAAGTGCAGTATAAGGAATTATTAGACGCATGCAAATCAACCTCCGAAAAGGTTTCACCGCACACCAGTCAAATGACCATCAGCAAAAAGTCTACAAACTATAAATGCTGAAGGGGTTTTAGAGAACTGTGTACCTTCTAGCTGCTGGTGGGATGGAATGTGGTAACAGCACTAATGAAAATAGAATGGAGGTGCTTGAAAAGGTAAAAATTGAGCTACCATATGATCCGGCAGGGCACCTTCTGGGCCTATAACTTAAGACCACCAGAATCGGAAAGACAGAAGCAGGCAAATGTGCACTGCAGCAATATTTAAATAGCCAAGACATGGAAGCAAAAAACGGTCCATGAACAGATAAATGGACAAAGAACAAGTGGTATATGTACAGAATGGAATATTAGCCATGAAAAAAAATAAAACAATGCCATTTGCAGCACCACAGATGAGGCTAGAGATAATCACACAACTTGAAATAAGTCAGAAAGCAAGAGACACATATCCTATGATATCACGTATAGGTGTTATCTAAAAATTGATATTAATGAACTTATTTCCACAGAGGAGGACAGTCACGTATTCAGAACACAAACTTGTGGTTAACCAAGCGGAAAGGTGTGACGAATGTATAACGCAGGATATTGGGTTTTAATAGACATATGGTAATATTTATAAAATATAGAATCACCAAACACATACCAAATACCAAGAGAGGTCTACACAACATTCTGTAAAGCCTATATGGAACAGGATCCAAACATGAAAAGATATATGTATCAATGAAACAGATTCTGTACACCTAGAACAAACACAATATTGCAATCAAATTTGCTCTGATAAAAATGAAAATTAAACTAAGAATACCAACAACAAATAAGTAGCCATAAGTTTTGGGGGGTTTGTCCTGGCGCATTCCACTCTAATTTACAACCTAGGAAAACCACTTTCAGGAAGGCTCTTCTGCCCTCGTAACCAGATTTGGGAATGGAGAAAGGCTGCCGCCTGGTGGCCTTTTCCCACAACAGCAGCTTTAAACACAGGGCTAACGGTCACTTAAGATTCTCAGCAAGGGTAGACCTGTAAATGACACGTGTCCTCAAAAAATGTCCTGGGCAGGTAATGGCCAAAACAGTTCACAACACAGAGAATTTTTCAAGAAAACAATTTGAAGAGGTAAGTTTTACTCACTCTTTTATTTCCAAAAAAAAGAGGAACATGGATAAAAGCTCAATATCAGGCATTATTGGTTGGATGCAAATCCAAACTACAAAAAGATGTCGCCACCCAATATTCAAAATGCCATCAGTAAAAAGTCTACAAACTATGAATGCTGACGGGTGTGTGGAGAAATGCATACCCGCTATGCTGTTGGTTGGAAGTAAACTGGTAACAGCTAATTAGGAGAACAGAATGGAGCTGCATTTATAAGGTAAAAATTGCGCTACCATATGATGCGGCCGATCCCCTAATGGGCCTATACCTTAAGAAGACCAGAATCGGAAAGACACAGACAGGCAAACATGCACTGCAGCAATATTTACAATAGCCTAGACATGCAAGCAAACAAGATGTCCATCAACAGACAAATGGACAAAGAAGAAGTAGTGTATGTACCGATTTGAATATTAGCCTCGGAATAAAATGAACAATGCCATTTTCATGACTACAGATGAGCCTAGAAATAATCATATTAGGTCAAGTAAGTGAAAAGGCAATCACAAATATCCCATGATATCATTTATAGATGTTATCCTAAGATTGCTACCAATGAACATATTTCCACAGAGAAAGACACTCACAGACTTATAAACAAACTAATGGTTAACCAAAATGAAAGGTGGGAGGATCGATAAATTAGGATTATGGGGGTAACATACATATACTAATATATGTTAACATACATACATTGACGTATGTTAAATGTCTATAAACATATAAACTATATGAATTATATAATCTCCAATATATATAAAGTATATAATGACCAAACACCTACCAAATACCAAGGGAGGTCTACTCAACACTCTGTAATAACATACATGGTAACAGGATCCGAAGATGAACAGATATATGTATGAATAATTGACCAGATTCTGTACTGCCAGACAATCACAAGACTCTAATCAAAATTACTCCAGTCAGAAATATAAATTCAATGTAAAAAACCAACATAAGTAAGGAGAAATAAACTGGGGGTTTGTCTGAGCACATTCTACTCTAATTTACAACCGAGAAACACGACGTCCAGGAAGACTCTGTTGCCCTAGTAACAAGAGTTGAGAACGTAATAATGCTGCCGCTTTGTGGCTGTTTCCCACAGCAGCAGCTTTCAACACGGTGCTAATGGTCACTTAACATTCACAAGGACTGCAGGGCTGTAAATGACACCTGCCCTCAAAAAATGCCCTGGGGTAGGGAATAGCCAAGCAAATTCAACACCTGACAAATTTTTCAAGAAGTCAATATGAAGAGGGAAGTTGTACTCACTCTTTTAAAAAAAGGAAAAAAGAAAAAAAAGGACATGTGTAAAGCTCAGTATAAGGAATTATTAGGCTCATGCAAATCCAACCTCCGAAAAGGTTTCACCGCACACCAGTCAAATGACCATCAGCAAAAAGTCTACAAACTATAAATGCTGAAGGGGTTTTAGAGAACTGTGTACCTTCTAGCTGCTGGTGGGATGGAAAGTGGTAACAGCACTAATGAAAACTGAATGGAGCTGCTTTAAAAGGTAAAAATTGAGCTACCATATGATCCGGCAGGGCCCCTTCTGGGCCTATAACCTAAGACCACCAGAATCGGAAAGACAGAGGCAGGCAAATGTGCACTGCAGCAATATTTAAATAGCCAAGACATGGACGCAAAAAAAAAAGGTCCATAAACCGATGAATGGACAAAGAAGACGTGGTATATGTACAGAATGGAATGTTAGCCACGAAAAAAATCAAACAGTGCCGTTTGCAGCACCACAGACGAGCCTACAGATAATCACACAACGTGAAGTAAGTCAAAATGCGAAAGACAAATGTCCCATGATATCACTTATGTTATCTGAAAATTCATAAAAATGAACATATTTCCATAGAGAAAGACAGTCTCAGATTGAGAAGGCAAACTTATGGTTAAGCCAGTGAAAAGGTGTGACGAATGCATAAATTCGGATATTGGGTTAACAAACGTATACTAATACATATAAAATATATCATCACCCAAGACCTATGGAATACCAAGAGGGGTCTACTCAACACTCTGTAATAACCTACATGGAAAAGGACACAAAGATCAAGATATATATATGTGTAGGTGTAAATGAACAAGATTCTGCACACCTAGAACAAACGACATTTTAAAATCCAATTTGCTCTGATCAATACTAAAAATTAAAGACATAAACAAGAATTAAGGAGGCTGAAACTTATGGGGGCTTGTCCTGGCACATTCCACTCTAATCTGCAACCTAAAAGCACAACTTGCAGGAAGGTTCTGTTTCCCTAGCAAGCAGAGTTGGTAACGCAGAAATGCTGCCACCCTAAGGCCGTTTCCTCAAACAGCAGCTTTAAATCCACTGCTAATGGTCACTAATATTGCCAAGGACTGCAGGGGTGTAAACGAGACATGCCCTCCAAAAATGTCCTGGGGTACGGAATGGCCAAAAAATTCAAACACAGCAAATTTTTCAACAAGGCAATTTGAAGGATGTTGATAAAAGCTCGACATCAGGAATTATTAGACACATGCAAATCCAACCTACCCAAAGGTATCACCTCACACCGGTCAGAATGACCATCAGCAAAAAGTCTACAAACAGTAGATGTTGAAGAAGTTGTGGAGAATAGCATAACCTCTAGGTCTAAGTGGGATGTAAACTGGTAACAGCCAATAAAAGGAATAGAATGGCAGTGCGTTTGAAGGTAAAAATTGAGTTACCATATGATCCAGAAGGCCCACTATTGGGCCTGTAACCTGTGAAGGCCAGAATCAAAAAGACACAGGATGGAAAATCGTGTAGTGCATCAGTATTTACAATAGCCAAGACATGGAAGCAACAAAAATGTCCATCATCAGATGAATGGACGAAAAAGAGGTCCACGTACACAATGCAATATTAGACAGGGAAAAGAATGAAACAATGCTGTTTGCAGCACCATAGATGAGGCTAGAGATAATCACACATCTTGAAGTAAGTCAGAAAGCGAGAGACACATATCCTATGATATCACGTATAGGTGTTATCTAAAAATTGATATTAATGAACTTATTTCCACAGAGAAGGACACTCACGTATTCAGAACACAAACTTGTGGTTAACCAAGCGGAAAGGTGTGACGAATGTATAACGGAGGATATTGGGTTTTAACAGACATATGCTAATACTTATAAAATATAGAATCACCAAAAACATACCGAATACCAAGAGAGGTCTACACAACATTCTGTCATTACCTATATGGAAGAGGATCCAAACATGAAAAGATATATGTATCAATGAAACAGATTCTGTACACCTAGAACAAACACAACATTGCAATCAAATTTGCTCTGATAAAAATGAAAATTAAACTAAGAATACCAACAACAAATAAGTAGCCATAAGTTTTGGGGGGTTTGTCCTGGCACATTCCACTCTAATTTACAACCTACAAACAGGACTTCCAGGAAGGCTCTGTTGCCCTAGTAACCAGAGTTGGGAGTATAGACATGCGGCCGCCTTGTGGCCGTTTCCTGTAACAGCAGCTTTAAACCCAGTGCTAATGGGTACTTAATATTCACAATTACTACAGAGTTGTAAATGACACCTGCCCTCAAAAAATATCCAGGTGTAGGTAATGGCCACAGGAATTCAGAACACGGCAAATTTTTCAAGGAAACAATTTGAAGAGGTAAGTTTTTCTGTTCAACTTTAAAAAAAAAGAAAAGAAAACGGACGTGGATTAAAAGCTCAATATCGGGAAGTATTAGATGCATGCAAATCTAAACTACGCAAAGGTATCACCACCCAACACTCCAAATGCCATCAGTAAAAAGTCTACAAACAATAAATGCTGAAGGGGTTTTAGAGGACTGTGTACCCTCTAGTTGCTGGTGGGATGTCAACTGGTATCAGCCAGTAGTGAGAACAGAATGGAGGTGCGTTTGAAGGTAAAAATTAGACTACCATATGATCTAGTAGCCCACTGCTGGGCCTATCCCCGGAGAAGACCAGAATCCAAAAGACACAGGCTGGCAATCCTGCACTGCATCAATATTTAGCATAGCCAAGAGTTGGAAGAAACCAAAATGTCCATCAACAGATGAATGCCCAAAGAAGAACTGGTCCATGTACACAATGGAATATTCAGCATGGAAAAGAATGAAACACTGCTCTTTGCAGCACCATAGATGAGCCTAGAGATAATCACAGAACATGAGGTAAGTCGGAAAGCAGATGACAAATATCCTCTGATATCACTTGTAGGTGTTACCTAACAACTGACACAAATGAACATATTTCCACAGAGAAAGACACTCACGGACTTGGAAAACAAACTATGGTTTTGTCAAACGAAAGCTGGGAGGAATGGATAAATGAAGATTAGGGTTACCATACGTATACAAATACATATTAAATACATATCTCAAAAAGACCAACCATATACCAAGGAAGGTCTACTGAACGCGCTGTAATAATTTATACGGGGGCTTCCCTGGTGGCGCCATGGTTAAGAATCCGCCTGCCAGTGCAGGGGACACGGGTTCGATCCCTGGTCCAGGAAGATCCCACATGCTGCAGAGCAAATAAGCCCGTGCACCACAACTACTGAGCCTGCGCTCTAGAGCCCAGGAGCCACAACTACTGAGCCCATGTGCCACAACTACAGAAGCCCGCATGCCTAGAGACCATGCTCTGCAACAAGACAAGCCACTGCAGGGAGAAGCCCGTGCAGCGCAATGGAGAGTAGCCCCCACTCACCGCAACTAGAGAAAGCCCACATGCAGCAGCGAAGATCCAACTCAGCCAAAAATAAATAATTAAATTAAATAAATTTATTAAAAAAATAATAGTAATTTACATGGGAAGAGGATCTGCACATGAATAGATATATATAATATTCAATTGAACCTGATTGTGCACACCTGGAACAAACACTATTCTAATCATTACCCCAATTTAAAAAATTAAAACCACGAACAACAATTAATGAGACATAAACTTATTGGGGTTATCCCTGGCACATTCCATTCTAATTTACAACCTAGGAAAACCACTTTCAGGAAGGCTCTTCTGCTCTAATAACCAGATTTGGGAATGGAGAAATGCTGCCGCCTGGTGGCCGTTTCCCACAAAAGCAGCTTTAAACACAGGGCTAACGGTCACTTAAGATTCACAGGAATTGTAGGGCTGTCAATGACACGTGTCGAAAAAAAAGGTCCTGGGTATGTAATGGCCAAAAATGTTCACAACACAGAGAATTTTTCAAGAAAACAATTTGAAGAGGTAAGTTTTACTCACTCTTTTATTTCCAAAAAAAAGAGGAACATGGATAATAGCTCAATATCAGGCATTATTGGTTGGATGCAAATCCAAACTACAAAAAGATGTCGCCACCCAATATTCAAAATGCCATCAGTAAAAAGTCTACAAACTATGAATGCTGACGGGTGTGTGGAGAAATGCATACCCTCTATGCTGTTGGTTGGAAGTAAACTGGTAACAGCTAATTAGGAGAACAGAATGGAGCTGCATTTATAAGGTAAAAATTGCGCTACCATATGATGCGGCCGATCCCCTAATGGGCCTATACCTTAAGAAGACCAGAATCGGAAAGACACAGACAGGCAAACATGCACTGCAGCAATATTTACAATAGCCTAGACATGCAAGCAAACAAGATGTCCATCAACAGACAAATGGACAAAGAAGAAGTAGTGTATGTACCGATTTGAATATTAGCATCGGAATAAAACGAACAATGCCATTTTCATGACTACAGATGAGCCTAGAAATAATCATATTAGGTCAAGTAAGTGAAAAGGCAATCACAAATATCCCATGATATCATTTATAGATGTTATCCTAAGATTGCTACCAATGAACATATTTCCACAGAGAAAGACACTCACAGACTTATAAACAAACTAATGGTTAACCAAAATGAAAGGTGGGAGGATCGATAAATTAGGATTATGGGGGTAACATACGTATACTAATATATGTTAACATACATACATTGACGTATGTTAAATGTCTATAAACATATAAACTATATGAATTATATAATCTCCAATATATATAAAGTATATAATGACCAAACACCTACCAAATACCAAGGGAGGTCTACTCAACACTCTGTAATAACATACATGGTAACAGGATCCGAAGATGAACAGATATATGTATGAATAATTGACCAGATTCTGTACTGCCAGACAATCACAAGACTCTAATCAAAATTACTCCAGTCAGAAATATAAATTCAATGTAAAAAACCAACATAAGTAAGGAGAAATAAACTGGGGGTTTGTCTGAGCACATTCTACTCTAATTTACAACCGAGAAACACGACGTCCAGGAAGACTCTGTTGCCCTAGTAACAAGAGTTGAGAACGTAATAATGCTGCCGCCTTGTGGCTGTTTCTCACAACAGCAGCTTTCAACACCGCCAAATGTCACTTAACATTCACAAGGACTGCAGGGCTGTAAATATCACCTGCCCTCAAAAAATGTCCTTGGGTAGGGAATAGCCAAGAAAATACAACACATGACAAATTTTTCAAGAAGTCAATATGAAGAGGGAAGTTGTACTCACTCTTTAAAAAACAAGAAAAATAGAAAGAAAAGGACATGCCTAAAGTGCAGTATAAGGAATTATTAGACGCATGCAAATCAACCTCCGAAAAGGTTTCACCGCACACCAGTCAAATGACCATCAGCAAAAAGTCTACAAACTATAAATGCTGAAGGGGTTTTAGAGAACTGTGTACCTTCTAGCTGCTGGTGGGATGGAATGTGGTAACAGCACTAATGAAAATAGAATGGAGGTGCTTGAAAAGGTAAAAATTGAGCTACCATATGATCCGGCAGGGCACCTTCTGGGCCTATAACTTAAGACCACCAGAATCGGAAAGACAGAAGCAGGCAAATGTGCACTGCAGCAATATTTAAATAGCCAAGACATGGAAGCAAAAAACGGTCCATGAACAGATAAATGGACAAAGAACAAGTGGTATATGTACAGAATGGAATATTAGCCATGAAAAAAAATAAAACAATGCCATTTGCAGCACCACAGATGAGGCTAGAGATAATCACACAACTTGAAATAAGTCAGAAAGCAAGAGACACATATCCTATGATATCACGTATAGGTGTTATCTAAAAATTGATATTAATGAACTTATTTCCACAGAGGAGGACAGTCACGTATTCAGAACACAAACTTGTGGTTAACCAAGCGGAAAGGTGTGACGAATGTATAACGCAGGATATTGGGTTTTAATAGACATATGGTAATATTTATAAAATATAGAATCACCAAACACATACCAAATACCAAGAGAGGTCTACACAACATTCTGTAAAGCCTATATGGAACAGGATCCAAACATGAAAAGATATATGTATCAATGAAACAGATTCTGTACACCTAGAACAAACACAATATTGCAATCAAATTTGCTCTGATAAAAATGAAAATTAAACTAAGAATACCAACAACAAATAAGTAGCCATAAGTTTTGGGGGGTTTGTCCTGGCGCATTCCACTCTAATTTACAACCTAGGAAAACCACTTTCAGGAAGGCTCTTCTGCCCTCGTAACCAGATTTGGGAATGGAGAAAGGCTGCCGCCTGGTGGCCTTTTCCCACAACAGCAGCTTTAAACACAGGGCTAACGGTCACTTAAGATTCTCAGCAAGGGTAGACCTGTAAATGACACGTGTCCTCAAAAAATGTCCTGGGCAGGTAATGGCCAAAACAGTTCACAACACAGAGAATTTTTCAAGAAAACAATTTGAAGAGGTAAGTTTTACTCACTCTTTTATTTCCAAAAAAAAGAGGAACATGGATAAAAGCTCAATATCAGGCATTATTGGTTGGATGCAAATCCAAACTACAAAAAGATGTCGCCACCCAATATTCAAAATGCCATCAGTAAAAAGTCTACAAACTATGAATGCTGACGGGTGTGTGGAGAAATGCATACCCGCTATGCTGTTGGTTGGAAGTAAACTGGTAACAGCTAATTAGGAGAACAGAATGGAGCTGCATTTATAAGGTAAAAATTGCGCTACCATATGATGCGGCCGATCCCCTAATGGGCCTATACCTTAAGAAGACCAGAATCGGAAAGACACAGACAGGCAAACATGCACTGCAGCAATATTTACAATAGCCTAGACATGCAAGCAAACAAGATGTCCATCAACAGACAAATGGACAAAGAAGAAGTAGTGTATGTACCGATTTGAATATTAGCCTCGGAATAAAATGAACAATGCCATTTTCATGACTACAGATGAGCCTAGAAATAATCATATTAGGTCAAGTAAGTGAAAAGGCAATCACAAATATCCCATGATATCATTTATAGATGTTATCCTAAGATTGCTACCAATGAACATATTTCCACAGAGAAAGACACTCACAGACTTATAAACAAACTAATGGTTAACCAAAATGAAAGGTGGGAGGATCGATAAATTAGGATTATGGGGGTAACATACATATACTAATATATGTTAACATACATACATTGACGTATGTTAAATGTCTATAAACATATAAACTATATGAATTATATAATCTCCAATATATATAAAGTATATAATGACCAAACACCTACCAAATACCAAGGGAGGTCTACTCAACACTCTGTAATAACATACATGGTAACAGGATCCGAAGATGAACAGATATATGTATGAATAATTGACCAGATTCTGTACTGCCAGACAATCACAAGACTCTAATCAAAATTACTCCAGTCAGAAATATAAATTCAATGTAAAAAACCAACATAAGTAAGGAGAAATAAACTGGGGGTTTGTCTGAGCACATTCTACTCTAATTTACAACCGAGAAACACGACGTCCAGGAAGACTCTGTTGCCCTAGTAACAAGAGTTGAGAACGTAATAATGCTGCCGCTTTGTGGCTGTTTCCCACAGCAGCAGCTTTCAACACGGTGCTAATGGTCACTTAACATTCACAAGGACTGCAGGGCTGTAAATGACACCTGCCCTCAAAAAATGCCCTGGGGTAGGGAATAGCCAAGCAAATTCAACACCTGACAAATTTTTCAAGAAGTCAATATGAAGAGGGAAGTTGTACTCACTCTTTTAAAAAAAGGAAAAAAGAAAAAAAAGGACATGTGTAAAGCTCAGTATAAGGAATTATTAGGCTCATGCAAATCCAACCTCCGAAAAGGTTTCACCGCACACCAGTCAAATGACCATCAGCAAAAAGTCTACAAACTATAAATGCTGAAGGGGTTTTAGAGAACTGTGTACCTTCTAGCTGCTGGTGGGATGGAAAGTGGTAACAGCACTAATGAAAACTGAATGGAGCTGCTTTAAAAGGTAAAAATTGAGCTACCATATGATCCGGCAGGGCCCCTTCTGGGCCTATAACCTAAGACCACCAGAATCGGAAAGACAGAGGCAGGCAAATGTGCACTGCAGCAATATTTAAATAGCCAAGACATGGACGCAAAAAAAAAAGGTCCATAAACCGATGAATGGACAAAGAAGACGTGGTATATGTACAGAATGGAATGTTAGCCACGAAAAAAATCAAACAGTGCCGTTTGCAGCACCACAGACGAGCCTACAGATAATCACACAACGTGAAGTAAGTCAAAATGCGAAAGACAAATGTCCCATGATATCACTTATGTTATCTGAAAATTCATAAAAATGAACATATTTCCATAGAGAAAGACAGTCTCAGATTGAGAAGGCAAACTTATGGTTAAGCCAGTGAAAAGGTGTGACGAATGCATAAATTCGGATATTGGGTTAACAAACGTATACTAATACATATAAAATATATCATCACCCAAGACCTATGGAATACCAAGAGGGGTCTACTCAACACTCTGTAATAACCTACATGGAAAAGGACACAAAGATCAAGATATATATATGTGTAGGTGTAAATGAACAAGATTCTGCACACCTAGAACAAACGACATTTTAAAATCCAATTTGCTCTGATCAATACTAAAAATTAAAGACATAAACAAGAATTAAGGAGGCTGAAACTTATGGGGGCTTGTCCTGGCACATTCCACTCTAATCTGCAACCTAAAAGCACAACTTGCAGGAAGGTTCTGTTTCCCTAGCAAGCAGAGTTGGTAACGCAGAAATGCTGCCACCCTAAGGCCGTTTCCTCAAACAGCAGCTTTAAATCCACTGCTAATGGTCACTAATATTGCCAAGGACTGCAGGGGTGTAAACGAGACATGCCCTCCAAAAATGTCCTGGGGTACGGAATGGCCAAAAAATTCAAACACAGCAAATTTTTCAACAAGGCAATTTGAAGGATGTTGATAAAAGCTCGACATCAGGAATTATTAGACACATGCAAATCCAACCTACCCAAAGGTATCACCTCACACCGGTCAGAATGACCATCAGCAAAAAGTCTACAAACAGTAGATGTTGAAGAAGTTGTGGAGAATAGCATAACCTCTAGGTCTAAGTGGGATGTAAACTGGTAACAGCCAATAAAAGGAATAGAATGGCAGTGCGTTTGAAGGTAAAAATTGAGTTACCATATGATCCAGAAGGCCCACTCTTGGGCCTGTAACCTGTGAAGGCCAGAATCAAAAAGACACAGGATGGAAAATCGTGTAGTGCATCAGTATTTACAATAGCCAAGACATGGAAGCAACAAAAATGTCCATCATCAGATGAATGGACGAAAAAGAGGTCCACGTACACAATGCAATATTAGACAGGGAAAAGAATGAAACAATGCTGTTTGCAGCACCATAGATGAGGCTAGAGATAATCACACATCTTGAAGTAAGTCAGAAAGCGAGAGACACATATCCTATGATATCACGTATAGGTGTTATCTAAAAATTGATATTAATGAACTTATTTCCACAGAGAAGGACACTCACGTATTCAGAACACAAACTTGTGGTTAACCAAGCGGAAAGGTGTGACGAATGTATAACGGAGGATATTGGGTTTTAACAGACATATGCTAATACTTATAAAATATAGAATCACCAAAAACATACCGAATACCAAGAGAGGTCTACACAACATTCTGTCATTACCTATATGGAAGAGGATCCAAACATGAAAAGATATATGTATCAATGAAACAGATTCTGTACACCTAGAACAAACACAACATTGCAATCAAATTTGCTCTGATAAAAATGAAAATTAAACTAAGAATACCAACAACAAATAAGTAGCCATAAGTTTTGGGGGGTTTGTCCTGGCACATTCCACTCTAATTTACAACCTACAAACAGGACTTCCAGGAAGGCTCTGTTGCCCTAGTAACCAGAGTTGGGAGTATAGACATGCGGCCGCCTTGTGGCCGTTTCCTGTAACAGCAGCTTTAAACCCAGTGCTAATGGGTACTTAATATTCACAATTACTACAGAGTTGTAAATGACACCTGCCCTCAAAAAATATCCAGGTGTAGGTAATGGCCACAGGAATTCAGAACACGGCAAATTTTTCAAGGAAACAATTTGAAGAGGTAAGTTTTTCTGTTCAACTTTAAAAAAAAAGAAAAGAAAACGGACGTGGATTAAAAGCTCAATATCGGGAAGTATTAGATGCATGCAAATCTAAACTACGCAAAGGTATCACCACCCAACACTCCAAATGCCATCAGTAAAAAGTCTACAAACAATAAATGCTGAAGGGGTTTTAGAGGACTGTGTACCCTCTAGTTGCTGGTGGGATGTCAACTGGTATCAGCCAGTAGTGAGAACAGAATGGAGGTGCGTTTAAAGGTAAAAATTAGACTACCATATGATCTAGTAGCCCACTGCTGGGCCTATCCCCGGAGAAGACCAGAATCCAAAAGACACAGGCTGGCAATCCTGCACTGCATCAATATTTAGCATAGCCAAGAGTTGGAAGAAACCAAAATGTCCATCAACAGATGAATGCCCAAAGAAGAACTGGTCCATGTACACAATGGAATATTCAGCATGGAAAAGAATGAAACACTGCTCTTTGCAGCACCATAGATGAGCCTAGAGATAATCACAGAACATGAGGTAAGTCGGAAAGCAGATGACAAATATCCTCTGATATCACTTGTAGGTGTTACCTAACAACTGACACAAATGAACATATTTCCACAGAGAAAGACACTCACGGACTTGGAAAACAAACTATGGTTTTGTCAAACGAAAGCTGTGAGGAATGGATAAATGAAGATTAGGGTTACCATACGTATACAAATACATATTAAATACATATCTCAAAAAGACCAACCATATACCAAGGAAGGTCTACTGAACGCGCTGTAATAATTTATACGGGGGCTTCCCTGGTGGCGCCATGGTTAAGAATCCGCCTGCCAGTGCAGGGGACACGGGTTCGATCCCTGGTCCAGGAAGATCCCACATGCTGCAGAGCAAATAAGCCCGTGCACCACAACTACTGAGCCTGCGCTCTAGAGCCCAGGAGCCACAACTACTGAGCCCATGTGCCACAACTACTGAAGCCCGCATGCCTAGAGACCATGCTCTGCAACAAGACAAGCCACTGCAGGGAGAAGCCCGTGCAGCGCAATGGAGAGTAGCCCCCACTCACCGCAACTAGAGAAAGCCCACATGCAGCAGCGAAGAGCCAACTCAGCCAAAAATAAATAATTAAATTAAATAAATTTATTAAAAAAATAATAGTAATTTACATGGGAAGAGGATCTGCACATGAATAGATATATATAATATTCAATTGAACCTGATTGTGCACACCTGGAACAAACACTATTCTAATCATTACCCCAATTTAAAAAATTAAAACCACGAACAACAATTAATGAGACATAAACTTATTGGGGTTATCCCTGGCACATTCCATTCTAATTTACAACCTAGGAAAACCACTTTCAGGAAGGCTCTTCTGCTCTAATAACCAGATTTGGGAATGGAGAAATGCTGCCGCCTGGTGGCCGTTTCCCACAAAAGCAGCTTTAAACACAGGGCTAACGGTCACTTAAGATTCACAGGAATTGTAGGGCTGTCAATGACACGTGTCGTCAAAAAATGTCCTGGGTATGTAATGGCCAAAAAAGTTCACAACACAGAGAATTTTTCAAGAAAACAATTTGAAGAGGTAAGTTTTACTCACTCTTTTATTTCCAAAAAAAAGAGGAACATGGATAATAGCTCAATATCAGGCATTATTGGTTGGATGCAAATCCAAACTACAAAAAGATGTCGCCACCCAATATTCAAAATGCCATCAGTAAAAAGTCTACAAACTATGAATGCTGACGGGTGTGTGGAGAAATGCATACCCGCTATGCTGTTGGTTGGAAGTAAACTGGTAACAGCTAATTAGGAGAACAGAATGGAGCTGCATTTATAAGGTAAAAATTGCGCTACCATATGATGCGGCCGATCCCCTAATGGGCCTATACCTTAAGAAGACCAGAATCGGAAAGACACAGACAGGCAAACATGCACTGCAGCAATATTTACAATAGCCTAGACATGCAAGCAAACAAGATGTCCATCAACAGACAAATGGACAAAGAAGAAGTAGTGTATGTACCGATTTGAATATTAGCCTCGGAATAAAACGAACACTGCCATTTTCATGACTACAGATGAGCCTAGAAATAATCATATTAGGTCAAGTAAGTGAAAAGGCAATCACAAATATCCCATGATATCATTTATAGATGTTATCCTAAGATTGCTACCAATGAACATATTTCCACAGAGAAAGACACTCACAGACTTATAAACAAACTAATGGTTAACCAAAATGAAAGGTGGGAGGATCGATAAATTAGGATTATGGGGTAACATACATATACTAATATATGTTAACATACATACATTGACGTATGTTAAATGTCTATAAACATATAAACTATATGAATTATATAATCTCCAATATATATAAAGTATGTAATGACCAAACACCTACCAAATACCAAGGGAGGTCTACTCAACACTCTGTAATAACATACATGGTAACAGGATCCGAAGATGAACAGATATATGTATGAATAATTGACCAGATTCTGTACTGCCAGACAATCACAAGACTCTAATCAAAATTACTCCAGTCAGAAATATAAATTCAATGTAAAAAACCAACATAAGTAAGGAGAAATAAACTGGGGGTTTGTCTGAGCACATTCTACTCTAATTTACAACCGAGAAACACGACGTCCAGGAAGACTCTGTTGCCCTAGTAACAAGAGTTGAGAACGTAATAATGCTGCCGCCTTGTGGCTGTTTCTCACAACAGCAGCTTTCAACACCGCCAAATGTCACTTAACATTCACAAGGACTGCAGGGCTGTAAATATCACCTGCCCTCAAAAAATGTCCTTGGGTAGGGAATAGCCAAGAAAATACAACACATGACAAATTTTTCAAGAAGTCAATATGAAGAGGGAAGTTGTACTCACTCTTTAAAAAAACAAGAAAAATAGCAAGAAAAGGACATGCCTAAAGTGCAGTATAAGGAATTATTAGACGCATGCAAATCAACCTCCGAAAAGGTTTCACCGCACACCAGTCAAATGACCATCAGCAAAAAGTCTACAAACTATAAATGCTGAAGGGGTTTTAGAGAACTGTGTACCTTCTAGCTGCTGGTGGGATGGAATGTGGTAACAGCACTAATGAAAATAGAATGGAGGTGCTTGAAAAGGTAAAAATTGAGCTACCATATGATCCGGCAGGGCACCTTCTGGGCCTATAACTTAAGACCACCAGAATCGGAAAGACAGAAGCAGGCAAATGTGCACTGCAGCAATATTTAAATAGCCAAGACATGGAAGCAAAAAAAGGTCCATGAACAGATAAATGGACAAAGAACAAGTGGTATATGTACAGAATGGAATATTAGCCATGAAAAAAATAAAACAATGCCATTTGCAGCACCACAGATGAGGCTAGAGATAATCACACAACTTGAAATAAGTCAGAAAGCAAGAGACACATATCCTATGATATCACGTATAGGTGTTATCTAAAAATTGATATTAATGAACTTATTTCCACAGAGGAGGACAGTCACGTATTCAGAACACAAACTTGTGGTTAACCAAGCGGAAAGGTGTGACGAATGTATAACGGAGGATATTGGGTTTTAATAGACATATGGTAATATTTATAAAATATAGAATCACCAAACACATACCAAATACCAAGAGAGGTCTACACAACATTCTGTAAAGCCTATATGGAACAGGATCCAAACATGAAAAGATATATGTATAAATGAAACAGATTCTGTACACCTAGAACAAACACAATATTGCAATCAAATTTGCTCTGATAAAAATGAAAATTAAACTAAGAATACCAACAACAAATAAGTAGCCATAAGTTTTGGGGGGTTTGTCCTGGCGCATTCCACTCTAATTTACAACCTAGGAAAACCACTTTCAGGAAGGCTCTTCTGCCCTCGTAACCAGATTTGGGAATGGAGAAAGGCTGCCGCCTGGTGGCCTTTTCCCACAACAGCAGCTTTAAACACAGGGCTAACGGTCACTTAAGATTCTCAGCAAGGGTAGACCTGTAAATGACACGTGTCCTCAAAAAATGTCCTGGGCAGGTAATGGCCAAAACAGTTCACAACACAGAGAATTTTTCAAGAAAACAATTTGAAGAGGTAAGTTTTACTCACTCTTTTATTTCCAAAAAAAAGAGGAACATGGATAAAAGCTCAATATCAGGCATTATTGGTTGGATGCAAATCCAAACTACAAAAAGATGTCGCCACCCAATATTCAAAATGCCATCAGTAAAAAGTCTACAAACTATGAATGCTGACGGGTGTGTGGAGAAATGCATACCCGCTATGCTGTTGGTTGGAAGTAAACTGGTAACAGCTAATTAGGAGAACAGAATGGAGCTGCATTTATAAGGTAAAAATTGCGCTACCATATGATGCGGCCGATCCCCTAATGGGCCTATACCTTAAGAAGACCAGAATCGGAAAGACACAGACAGGCAAACATGCACTGCAGCAATATTTACAATAGCCTAGACATGCAAGCAAACAAGATGTCCATCAACAGACAAATGGACAAAGAAGAAGTAGTGTATGTACCGATTTGAATATTAGCCTCGGAATAAAATGAACAATGCCATTTTCATGACTACAGATGAGCCTAGAAATAATCATATTAGGTCAAGTAAGTGAAAAGGCAATCACAAATATCCCATGATATCATTTATAGATGTTATCCTAAGATTGCTACCAATGAACATATTTCCACAGAGAAAGACACTCACAGACTTATAAACAAACTAATGGTTAACCAAAATGAAAGGTGGGAGGATCGATAAATTAGGATTATGGGGGTAACATACATATACTAATATATGTTAACATACATACATTGACGTATGTTAAATGTCTATAAACATATAAACTATATGAATTATATAATCTCCAATATATATAAAGTATATAATGACCAAACACCTACCAAATACCAAGGGAGGTCTACTCAACACTCTGTAATAACATACATGGTAACAGGATCCGAAGATGAACAGATATATGTATGAATAATTGACCAGATTCTGTACTGCCAGACAATCACAAGACTCTAATCAAAATTACTCCAGTCAGAAATATAAATTCAATGTAAAAAACCAACATAAGTAAGGAGAAATAAACTGGGGGTTTGTCTGAGCACATTCTACTCTAATTTACAACCGAGAAACACGACGTCCAGGAAGACTCTGTTGCCCTAGTAACAAGAGTTGAGAACGTAATAATGCTGCCGCCTTGTGGCTGTTTCTCACAACAGCAGCTTTCAACACCGCCAAATGTCACTTAACATTCACAAGGACTGCAGGGCTGTAAATATCACCTGCCCTCAAAAAATGTCCTTGGGTAGGGAATAGCCAAGAAAATACAACACATGACAAATTTTTCAAGAAGTCAATATGAAGAGGGAAGTTGTACTCACTCTTTAAAAAACAAGAAAAATAGAAAGAAAAGGACATGCCTAAAGTGCAGTATAAGGAATTATTAGACGCATGCAAATCAACCTCCGAAAAGGTTTCACCGCACACCAGTCAAATGACCATCAGCAAAAAGTCTACAAACTATAAATGCTGAAGGGGTTTTAGAGAACTGTGTACCTTCTAGCTGCTGGTGGGATGGAATGTGGTAACAGCACTAATGAAAATAGAATGGAGGTGCTTTAAAAAGTAAAAATTGAGCTACCATATGATCCGGCAGGGCACCTTCTGGGCCTATAACTTAAGACCACCAGAATCGGAAAGACAGAAGCAGGCAAATGTGCACTGCAGCAATATTTAAATAGCCAAGACATGGAAGCAAAAAAAGGTCCATGAACAGATAAATGGACAAAGAACAAGTGGTATATGTACAGAATGGAATATTAGCCATGAAAAAAATAAAACAATGCCATTTGCAGCACCACAGATGAGGCTAGAGATAATCACACAACTTGAAATAAGTCAGAAAGCAAGAGACACATATCCTATGATATCACATATAGGTGATTCCGGAAAATTGATATTAATGAACTTATTTCCACAGAGGAGGACAGTCACGTATTCAGAACACAAACTTGTGGTTAACCAAGCGGAAAGGTGTGACGAATGTATAACGGAGGATATTGGGTTTTAATAGACATATGGTAATATTTATAAAATATAGAATCACCAAACACATACCAAATACCAAGAGAGGTCTACACAACATTCTGTAAAGCCTATATGGAACAGGATCCAAACATGAAAAGATATATGTATAAATGAAACAGATTCTGTACACCTAGAACAAACACAACATTGCAATCAAATTTGCTCTGATAAAAATGAAAATTAAACTAAGAATACCAACAACAAATAAGTAGCCATAAGTTTTGGGGGGTTTGTCCTGGCGCATTCCACTCTAATTTACAACCTAGGAAAACCACTTTCAGGAAGGCTCTTCTGCCCTCGTAACCAGATTTGGGAATGGAGAAAGGCTGCCGCCTGGTGGCCTTTTCCCACAACAGCAGCTTTAAACACAGGGCTAACGGTCACTTAAGATTCTCAGCAAGGGTAGACCTGTAAATGACACGTGTCCTCAAAAAATGTCCTGGGCAGGTAATGGCCAAAACAGTTCACAACACAGAGAATTTTTCAAGAAAACAATTTGAAGAGGTAAGTTTTACTCACTCTTTTATTTCCAAAAAAAAGAGGAACATGGATAAAAGCTCAATATCAGGCATTATTGGTTGGATGCAAATCCAAACTACAAAAAGATGTCGCCACCCAATATTCAAAATGCCATCAGTAAAAAGTCTACAAACTATGAATGCTGACGGGTGTGTGGAGAAATGCATACCCGCTATGCTGTTGGTTGGAAGTAAACTGGTAACAGCTAATTAGGAGAACAGAATGGAGCTGCATTTAAAAGGTAAAAATTGAGCTACCATATGATGCGGCCGATTCCCTAATGGGCTTATACCTTAAGAAGACCAGAATCGGAAAGACACAGACAGGCAAACATGCACTGCAGCAATATTTACAATAGCCTAGACATGCAAGCAAACAAGATGTCCATCAACAGACAAATGGACAAAGAAGAAGTAGTATATGTACCGATTTGAATATTAGCCTCGGAATAAAATGAACAATGCCATTTTCATGACTACAGATGAGCCTAGAAATAATCATATTAGGTCAAGTAAGTGAAAAGGCAATCACAAATATCCCATGATATCATTTATAGATGTTATCCTAAGATTGCTACCAATGAACATATTTCCACAGAGAAAGACACTCACAGACTTATAAACAAACTAATGGTTAACCAAAATGAAAGGTGGGAGGATCGATAAATTAGGATTATGGGGGTAACATACATATACTAATATATGTTAACATACATACATTAACGTATGTTAAATGTCTATAAACATATAAACTATATGAATTATATAATCTCCAATATATATAAAGTATATAATGACCAAACCCCTACCAAATACCAAGGGAGGTCTACTCAACACTCTGTAATAACATACATGGTAACAGGATCCGAAGATGAACAGATATATGTATGAATAATTGACCAGATTCTGTACTGCCAGACAATCACAAGACTCTAATCAAAATTACTCCAGTCAGAAATATAAATTCAATGTAAAAAACCAACATAAGTAAGGAGAAATAAACTGGGGGTTTGTCTGAGCACATTCTACTCTAATTTACAACCGAGAAACACGACGTCCAGGAAGACTCTGTTGCCCTAGTAACAAGAGTTGAGAACGTAATAATGCTGCCGCTTTGTGGCTGTTTCCCACAGCAGCAGCTTTCAACACGGTGCTAATGGTCACTTAACATTCACAAGGACTGCAGGGCTGTAAATGACACCTGCCCTCAAAAAATGCCCTGGGGTAGGGAATAGCCAAGCAAATTCAACACCTGACAAATTTTTCAAGAAGTCAATATGAAGAGGGAAGTTGTACTCACTCTTTTAAAAAAAGGAAAAAAGAAAAAAAAGGACATGTGTAAAGCTCAGTATAAGGAATTATTAGGCTCATGCAAATCCAACCTCCGAAAAGGTTTCACCGCACACCAGTCAAATGACCATCAGCAAAAAGTCTACAAACTATAAATGCTGAAGGGGTTTTAGAGAACTGTGTACCTTCTAGCTGCTGGTGGGATGGAAAGTGGTAACAGCACTAATGAAAACTGAATGGAGCTGCTTTAAAAGGTAAAAATTGAGCTACCATATGATCCGGCAGGGCCCCTTCTGGGCCTATAACCTAAGACCACCAGAATCGGAAAGACAGAGGCAGGCAAATGTGCACTGCAGCAATATTTAAATAGCCAAGACATGGACGCAAAAAAAAAAGGTCCATAAACCGATGAATGGACAAAGAAGACGTGGTATATGTACAGAATGGAATGTTAGCCACGAAAAAAATCAAACAGTGCCGTTTGCAGCACCACAGACGAGCCTACAGATAATCACACAACGTGAAGTAAGTCAAAATGCGAAAGACAAATGTCCCATGATATCACTTATGTTATCTGAAAATTCATAAAAATGAACATATTTCCATAGAGAAAGACAGTCTCAGATTGAGAAGGCAAACTTATGGTTAAGCCAGTGAAAAGGTGTGACGAATGCATAAATTCGGATATTGGGTTAACAAACATATACTAATACATATAAAATATATCATCACCCAAGACCTATGGAATACCAAGAGGGGTCTACTCAACACTCTGTAATAACCTACATGGAAAAGGACACAAAGATCAAGATATATATATGTGTAGGTGTAAATGAACAAGATTCTGCACACCTAGAACAAACGACATTTTAAAATCCAATTTGCTCTGATCAATACTAAAAATTAAAGACATAAACAAGAATTAAGGAGGCTGAAACTTATGGGGGCTTGTCCTGGCACATTCCACTCTAATCTGCAACCTAAAAGCACAACTTGCAGGAAGGTTCTGTTTCCCTAGCAAGCAGAGTTGGTAACGCAGAAATGCTGCCACCCTAAGGCCGTTTCCTCAAACAGCAGCTTTAAATCCACTGCTAATGGTCACTAATATTGCCAAGGACTGCAGGGGTGTAAACGAGACATGCCCTCCAAAAATGTCCTGGGGTACGGAATGGCCAAAAAATTCAAACACAGCAAATTTTTCAACAAGGCAATTTGAAGGATGTTGATAAAAGCTCGACATCAGGAATTATTAGACACATGCAAATCCAACCTACCCAAAGGTATCACCTCACACCGGTCAGAATGACCATCAGCAAAAAGTCTACAAACAGTAGATGTTGAAGACGTTGTGGAGAATAGCATAACCTCTAGGTCTAAGTGGGATGTAAACTGGTAACAGCCAATAAAAGGAATAGAATGGCAGTGCGTTTGAAGGTAAAAATTGAGTTACCATATGATCCAGAAGGCCCACTCTTGGGCCTGTAACCTGTGAAGGCCAGAATCAAAAAGACACAGGATGGAAAATCGTGTAGTGCATCAGTATTTACAATAGCCAAGACATGGAAGCAACAAAAATGTCCATCATCAGATGAATGGACGAAAAAGAGGTCCACGTACACAATGCAATATTAGACAGGGAAAAGAATGAAACAATGCTGTTTGCAGCACCATAGATGAGGCTAGAGATAATCACACATCTTGAAGTAAGTCAGAAAGCGAGAGACACATATCCTATGATATCACGTATAGGTGTTATCTAAAAATTGATATTAATGAACTTATTTCCACAGAGAAGGACACTCACGTATTCAGAACACAAACTTGTGGTTAACCAAGCGGAAAGGTGTGACGAATGTATAACGGAGGATATTGGGTTTTAACAGACATATGCTAATACTTATAAAATATAGAATCACCAAAAACATACCGAATACCAAGAGAGGTCTACACAACATTCTGTCATTACCTATATGGAAGAGGATCCAAACATGAAAAGATATATGTATCAATGAAACAGATTCTGTACACCTAGAACAAACACAACATTGCAATCAAATTTGCTCTGATAAAAATGAAAATTAAACTAAGAATACCAACAACAAATAAGTAGCCATAAGTTTTGGGGGGTTTGTCCTGGCACATTCCACTCTAATTTACAACCTACAAACAGGACTTCCAGGAAGGCTCTGTTGCCCTAGTAACCAGAGTTGGGAGTATAGACATGCGGCCGCCTTGTGGCCGTTTCCTGTAACAGCAGCTTTAAACCCAGTGCTAATGGGTACTTAATATTCACAATTACTACAGAGTTGTAAATGACACCTGCCCTCAAAAAATATCCAGGTGTAGGTAATGGCCACAGGAATTCAGAACACGGCAAATTTTTCAAGGAAACAATTTGAAGAGGTAAGTTTTTCTGTTCAACTTTAAAAAAAAAGAAAAGAAAACGGACGTGGATTAAAAGCTCAATATCGGGAAGTATTAGATGCATGCAAATCTAAACTACGCAAAGGTATCACCACCCAACACTCCAAATGCCATCAGTAAAAAGTCTACAAACAATAAATGCTGAAGGGGTTTTAGAGGACTGTGTACCCTCTAGTTGCTGGTGGGATGTCAACTGGTATCAGCCAGTAGTGAGAACAGAATGGAGGTGCGTTTAAAGGTAAAAATTAGACTACCATATGATCTAGTAGCCCACTGCTGGGCCTATCCCCGGAGAAGACCAGAATCCAAAAGACACAGGCTGGCAATCCTGCACTGCATCAATATTTAGCATAGCCAAGAGTTGGAAGAAACCAAAATGTCCATCAACAGATGAATGCCCAAAGAAGAACTGGTCCATGTACACAATGGAATATTCAGCATGGAAAAGAATGAAACACTGCTCTTTGCAGCACCATAGATGAGCCTAGAGATAATCACAGAACATGAGGTAAGTCGGAAAGCAGATGACAAATATCCTCTGATATCACTTGTAGGTGTTACCTAACAACTGACACAAATGAACATATTTCCACAGAGAAAGACACTCACGGACTTGGAAAACAAACTATGGTTTTGTCAAACGAAAGCTGGGAGGAATGGATAAATGAAGATTAGGGTTACCATACGTATACAAATACATATTAAATACATATCTCAAAAAGACCAACCATATACCAAGGAAGGTCTACTGAACGCGCTGTAATAATTTATACGGGGGCTTCCCTGGTGGCGCCATGGTTAAGAATCCGCCTGCCAGTGCAGGGGACACGGGTTCGATCCCTGGTCCAGGAAGATCCCACATGCTGCAGAGCAAATAAGCCCGTGCACCACAACTACTGAGCCTGCGCTCTAGAGCCCAGGAGCCACAACTACTGAGCCCATGTGCCACAACTACTGAAGCCCGCATGCCTAGAGACCATGCTCTGCAACAAGACAAGCCACTGCAGGGAGAAGCCCGTGCAGCGCAATGGAGAGTAGCCCCCACTCACCGCAACTAGAGAAAGCCCACATGCAGCAGCGAAGAGCCAACTCAGCCAAAAATAAATAATTAAATTAAATAAATTTATTAAAAAAATAATAGTAATTTACATGGGAAGAGGATCTGCACATGAATAGATATATATAATATTCAATTGAACCTGATTGTGCACACCTGGAACAAACACTATTCTAATCATTACCCCAATTTAAAAAATTAAAACCACGAACAACAATTAATGAGACATAAACTTATTGGGGTTATCCCTGGCACATTCCATTCTAATTTACAACCTAGGAAAACCACTTTCAGGAAGGCTCTTCTGCTCTAATAACCAGATTTGGGAATGGAGAAATGCTGCCGCCTGGTGGCCGTTTCCCACAAAAGCAGCTTTAAACACAGGGCTAACGGTCACTTAAGATTCACAGGAATTGTAGGGCTGTCAATGACACGTGTCGTCAAAAAATGTCCTGGGTATGTAATGGCCAAAAAAGTTCACAACACAGAGAATTTTTCAAGAAAACAATTTGAAGAGGTAAGTTTTACTCACTCTTTTATTTCCAAAAAAAAGAGGAACATGGATAATAGCTCAATATCAGGCATTATTGGTTGGATGCAAATCCAAACTACAAAAAGATGTCGCCACCCAATATTCAAAATGCCATCAGTAAAAAGTCTACAAACTATGAATGCTGACGGGTGTGTGGAGAAATGCATACCCGCTATGCTGTTGGTTGGAAGTAAACTGGTAACAGCTAATTAGGAGAACAGAATGGAGCTGCATTTATAAGGTAAAAATTGCGCTACCATATGATGCGGCCGATCCCCTAATGGGCCTATACCTTAAGAAGACCAGAATCGGAAAGACACAGACAGGCAAACATGCACTGCAGCAATATTTACAATAGCCTAGACATGCAAGCAAACAAGATGTCCATCAACAGACAAATGGACAAAGAAGAAGTAGTGTATGTACCGATTTGAATATTAGCCTCGGAATAAAATGAACACTGCCATTTTCATGACTACAGATGAGCCTAGAAATAATCATATTAGGTCAAGTAAGTGAAAAGGCAATCACAAATATCCCATGATATCATTTATAGATGTTATCCTAAGATTGCTACCAATGAACATATTTCCACAGAGAAAGACACTCACAGACTTATAAACAAACTAATGGTTAACCAAAATGAAAGGTGGGAGGATCGATAAATTAGGATTATGGGGGTAACATACATATACTAATATATGTTAACATACATACATTGACGTATGTTAAATGTCTATAAACATATAAACTATATGAATTATATAATCTCCAATATATATAAAGTATATAATGACCAAACACCTACCAAATACCAAGGGAGGTCTACTCAACACTCTGTAATAACATACATGGTAACAGGATCCGAAGATGAACAGATATATGTATGAATAATTGACCAGATTCTGTACTGCCAGACAATCACAAGACTCTAATCAAAATTACTCCAGTCAGAAATATAAATTCAATGTAAAAAACCAACATAAGTAAGGAGAAATAAACTGGGGGTTTGTCTGAGCACATTCTACTCTAATTTACAACCGAGAAACACGACGTCCAGGAAGACTCTGTTGCCCTAGTAACAAGAGTTGAGAACGTAATAATGCTGCCGCCTTGTGGCTGTTTCTCACAACAGCAGCTTTCAACACCGCCAAATGTCACTTAACATTCACAAGGACTGCAGGGCTGTAAATATCACCTGCCCTCAAAAAATGTCCTTGGGTAGGGAATAGCCAAGAAAATACAACACATGACAAATTTTTCAAGAAGTCAATATGAAGAGGGAAGTTGTACTCACTCTTTAAAAAACAAGAAAAATAGAAAGAAAAGGACATGCCTAAAGTGCAGTATAAGGAATTATTAGACGCATGCAAATCAACCTCCGAAAAGGTTTCACCGCACACCAGTCAAATGACCATCAGCAAAAAGTCTACAAACTATAAATGCTGAAGGGGTTTTAGAGAACTGTGTACCTTCTAGCTGCTGGTGGGATGGAATGTGGTAACAGCACTAATGAAAATAGAATGGAGGTGCTTGAAAAGGTAAAAATTGAGCTACCATATGATCCGGCAGGGCACCTTCTGGGCCTATAACTTAAGACCACCAGAATCGGAAAGACAGAAGCAGGCAAATGTGCACTGCAGCAATATTTAAATAGCCAAGACATGGAAGCAAAAAAAGGTCCATGAACAGAAAAATGGACAAAGAACAAGTGGTATATGTACAGAATGGAATATTAGCCATGAAAAAAATAAAACAATGCCATTTGCAGCACCACAGATGAGGCTAGAGATAATCACACAACTTGAAATAAGTCAGAAAGCAAGAGACACATATCCTATGATATCACGTATAGGTGATTCCGGAAAATTGATATTAATGAACTTATTTCCACAGAGGAGGACAGTCACGTATTCAGAACACAAACTTGTGGTTAACCAAGCGGAAAGGTGTGACGAATGTATAACGCAGGATATTGGGTTTTAATAGACATATGGTAATATTTATAAAATATAGAATCACCAAACACATACCAAATACCAAGAGAGGTCTACACAACATTCTGTAAAGCCTATATGGAACAGGATCCAAACATGAAAAGATATATGTATAAATGAAACAGATTCTGTACACCTAGAACAAACACAACATTGCAATCAAATTTGCTCTGATAAAAATGAAAATTAAACTAAGAATACCAACAACAAATAAGTAGCCATAAGTTTTGGGGGGTTTGTCCTGGCGCATTCCACTCTAATTTACAACCTAGGAAAACCACTTTCAGGAAGGCTCTTCTGCCCTCGTAACCAGATTTGGGAATGGAGAAAGGCTGCCGCCTGGTGGCCTTTTCCCACAACAGCAGCTTTAAACACAGGGCTAACGGTCACTTAAGATTCTCAGCAAGGGTAGACCTGTAAATGACACGTGTCCTCAAAAAATGTCCTGGGCAGGTAATGGCCAAAACAGTTCACAACACAGAGAATTTTTCAAGAAAACAATTTGAAGAGGTAAGTTTTACTCACTCTTTTATTTCCAAAAAAAAAGAGGAACATGGATAAAAGCTCAATATCAGGCATTATTGGTTGGATGCAAATCCAAACTACAAAAAGATGTCGCCACCCAATATTCAAAATGCCATCAGTAAAAAGTCTACAAACTATGAATGCTGACGGGTGTGTGGAGAAATGCATACACGCTATGCTGTTGGTTGGAAGTAAACTGGTAACAGCTAATTAGGAGAACAGAATGGAGCTGCATTTATAAGGTAAAAATTGAGCTACCATATGATGCAGCCGATTCCCTAATGGGCTTATACCTTAAGAAGACCAGAATCGGAAAGACACAGACAGGCAAACATGCACTGCAGCAATATTTACAATAGCCTAGACATGCAAGCAAACAAGATGTCCATCAACAGACAAATGGACAAAGAAGAAGTAGTATATGTACCGATTTGAATATTAGCCTCGGAATAAAATGAACAATGCCATTTTCATGACTACAGATGAGCCTAGAAATAATCATATTAGGTCAAGTAAGTGAAAAGGCAATCACAAATATCCCATGATATCATTTATAGATGTTATCCTAAGATTGCTACCAATGAACATATTTCCACAGAGAAAGACACTCACAGACTTATAAACAAAATAATGGTTAACCAAAATGAAAGGTGGGAGGATCGATAAATTAGGATTATGGGGATAACATACATATACTAATATATGTTAACATACATACATTAACGTATGTTAAATGTCTATAAACATATAAACTATATGAATTATATAATCTCCAATATATATAAAGTATATAATGACCAAACACCTACCAAATACCAAGGGAGGTCTACTCAACACTCTGTAATAACATACATGGTAACAGGATCCGAAGATGAACAGATATATGTATGAATAATTGACCAGATTCTGTACTGCCAGACAATCACAAGACTCTAATCAAAATTACTCCAGTCAGAAATATAAATTCAATGTAAAAAACCAACATAAGTAAGGAGAAATAAACTGGGGGTTTGTCTGAGCACATTCTACTCTAATTTACAACCGAGAAACACGACGTCCAGGAAGACTCTGTTGCCCTAGTAGCAAGAGTTGAGAACGTAATAATGCTGCCGCTTTGTGGCTGTTTCCCACAGCAGCAGCTTTCAACACGGTGCTAATGGTCACTTAACATTCACAAGGACTGCAGGGCTGTAAATGACACCTGCCCTCAAAAAATGCCCTGGGGTAGGGAATAGCCAAGAAAATTCAACACCTGACAAATTTTTCAAGAAGTCAATATGAAGAGGGAAGTTGTACTCACTCTTTTAAAAAAAGGAAAAAAGGAAAAAAAGGACATGTGTAAAGCTCAGTATAAGGAATTATTAGGCTCATGCAAATCCAACCTCCGAAAAGGTTTCACCGCACACCAGTCAAATGACCATCAGCAAAAAGTCTACAAACTATAAATGCTGAAGGGGTTTTAGAGAACTGTGTACCTTCTAGCTGCTGGTGGGATGGAAAGTGATAACAGCACTAATGAAAACTGAATGGAGCTGCTTTAAAAGGTAAAAATTGAGCTACCATATGATCCGGCAGGGCCCCTTCTGGGCCTATAACCTAAGACCACCAGAATCGGAAAGACAGAGGCAGGCAAATGTGCACTGCAGCAATATTTAAATAGCCAAGACATGGACGCAAAAAAAAAAGGTCCATAAACCGATGAATGGACAAAGAAGACGTGGTATATGTACAGAATGGAATGTTAGCCACGAAAAAAATCAAACAGTGCCGTTTGCAGCACCACAGACGAGCCTACAGATAATCACACAACGTGAAGTAAGTCAAAATGCGAAAGACAAATGTCCCATGATATCACTTATGTTATCTGAAAATTCATAAAAATGAACATATTTCCATAGAGAAAGACAGTCTCAGATTGAGAAGGCAAACTTATGGTTAAGCCAGTGAAAAGGTGTGACGAATGCATAAATTCGGATATTGGGTTAACAAACATATACTAATACATATAAAATATATCATCACCCAAGACCTATGGAATACCAAGAGGGGTCTACTCAACACTCTGTAATAACCTACATGGAAAAGGACACAAAGATCAAGATATATATATGTGTAGGTGTAAATGAACAAGATTCTGCACACCTAGAACAAACGACATTTTAAAATCCAATTTGCTCTGATCAATACTAAAAATTAAAGACATAAACAAGAATTAAGGAGGCTGAAACTTATGGGGGCTTGTCCTGGCACATTCCACTCTAATCTGCAACCTAAAAGCACAACTTGCAGGAAGGTTCTGTTTCCCTAGCAAGCAGAGTTGGTAACGCAGAAATGCTGCCACCCTAAGGCCGTTTCCTCAAACAGCAGCTTTAAATCCACTGCTAATGGTCACTAATATTGCCAAGGACTGCAGGGGTGTAAACGAGACATGCCCTCCAAAAATGTCCTGGGGTACGGAATGGCCAAAAAATTCAAACACAGCAAATTTTTCAACAAGGCAATTTGAAGGATGTTGATAAAAGCTCGACATCAGGAATTATTAGACACATGCAAATCCAACCTACCCAAAGGTATCACCTCACACCGGTCAGAATGACCATCAGCAAAAAGTCTACAAACAGTAGATGTTGAAGACGTTGTGGAGAATAGCATAACCTCTAGGTCTAAGTGGGATGTAAACTGGTAACAGCCAATAAAAGGAATAGAATGGCAGTGCGTTTGAAGGTAAAAATTGAGTTACCATATGATCCAGAAGGCCCACTATTGGGCCTGTAACCTGTGAAGGCCAGAATCAAAAAGACACAGGATGGAAAATCGTGTAGTGCATCAGTATTTACAATAGCCAAGACATGGAAGCAACAAAAATGTCCATCATCAGATGAATGGACGAAAAAGAGGTCCACGTACACAATGCAATATTAGACAGGGAAAAGAATGAAACAATGCTGTTTGCAGCACCATAGATGAGGCTAGAGATAATCACACATCTTGAAGTAAGTCAGAAAGCGAGAGACACATATCCTATGATATCACGTATAGGTGTTATCTAAAAATTGATATTAATGAACTTATTTCCACAGAGAAGGACACTCACGTATTCAGAACACAAACTTGTGGTTAACCAAGCGGAAAGGTGTGACGAATGTATAACAGAGGATATTGGGTTTTAACAGACATATGCTAATACTTATAAAATATAGAATCACCAAAAACATACCGAATACCAAGAGAGGTCTACACAACATTCTGTCATTACCTATATGGAAGAGGATCCAAACATGAAAAGATATATGTATCAATGAAACAGATTCTGTACACCTAGAACAAACACAACATTGCAATCAAATTTGCTCTGATAAAAATGAAAATTAAACTAAGAATACCAACAACAAATAAGTAGCCATAAGTTTTGGGGGGTTCGTCCTGGCACATTCCACTCTAATTTACAACCTACAAACAGGACTTCCAGGAAGGCTCTGTTGCCCTAGTAACCAGAGTTGGGAGTATAGACATGCGGCCGCCTTGTGGCCGTTTCCTGTAACAGCAGCTTTAAACCCAGTGCTAATGGGTACTTAATATTCACAATTACTACAGAGTTGTAAATGACACCTGCCCTCAAAAAATATCCAGGTGTAGGTAATGGCCACAGGAATTCAGAACACAGCAAATTTTTCAAGGAAACAATTTGAAGAGGTAAGTTTTTCTGTTCAACTTTAAAAAAAAAGAAAAGAAAACGGACGTGGATTAAAAGCTCAATATCGGGAAGTATTAGATGCATGCAAATCTAAACTACGCAAAGGTATCACCACCCAACACTCCAAATGCCATCAGTAAAAAGTCTACAAACAATAAATGCTGAAGGGGTTTTAGAGGACTGTGTACCCTCTAGTTGCTGGTGGGATGTCAACTGGTATCAGCCAGTAGTGAGAACAGAATGGAGGTGCGTTTAAAGGTAAAAATTAGACTACCATATGATCTAGTAGCCCACTGCTGGGCCTATCCCCGGAGAAGACCAGAATCCAAAAGACACAGGCTGGCAATCCTGCACTGCATCAATATTTAGCATAGCCAAGAGTTGGAAGAAACCAAAATGTCCATCAACAGATGAATGCACAAAGAAGAAGTGGTCCATGTACACAATGGAATATTCAGCATGGAAAAGAATGAAACACTGCTCTTTGCAGCACCATAGATGAGCCTAGAGATAATCACAGAACATGAGGTAAGTCGGAAAGCAGATGACAAATATCCTCTGATATCACTTGTAGGTGTTACCTAACAACTGACACAAATGAACATATTTCCACAGAGAAAGACACTCACGGACTTGGAAAACAAACTATGGTTTTGTCAAACGAAAGCTGGGAGGAATGGATAAATGAAGATTAGGGTTACCATACGTATACAAATACATATTAAATACATATCTCAAAAAGACCAACCATATACCAAGGAAGGTCTACTGAACGCGCTGTAATAATTTATACGGGGGCTTCCCTGGTGGCGCCATGGTTAAGAATCCGCCTGCCAGTGCAGGGGACACGGGTTCGATCCCTGGTCCAGGAAGATCCCACATGCTGCAGAGCAAATAAGCCCGTGCACCACAACTACTGAGCCTGCGCTCTAGAGCCCAGGAGCCACAACTACTGAGCCCATGTGCCACAACTACTGAAGCCCGCATGCCTAGAGACCATGCTCTGCAACAAGACAAGCCACTGCAGGGAGAAGCCCGTGCAGCGCAATGGAGAGTAGCCCCCACTCACCGCAACTAGAGAAAGCCCACATGCAGCAGCGAAGAGCCAACTCAGCCAAAAATAAATAATTAAATTAAATAAATTTATTAAAAAAATAATAGTAATTTACATGGGAAGAGGATCTGCACATGAATAGATATATATAATATTCAATTGAACCTGATTGTGCACACCTGGAACAAACACTATTCTAATCATTACCCCAATTTAAAAAATTAAAACCACGAACAACAATTAATGAGACATAAACTTATTGGGGTTATCCCTGGCACATTCCATTCTAATTTACAACCTAGGAAAACCACTTTCAGGAAGGCTCTTCTGCCCTAATAACCAGATTTGGGAATGGAGAAATGCTGCCGCCTGGTGGCCGTTTCCCACAACAGCAGCTTTAAACACAGGGCTAACGGTCACTTAAGATTCACAGGAATTGTAGGGCTGTCAATGACACGTGTCGTCAAAAAATGTCCTGGGTAGGTAATGGCCAAAAAAGTTCACAACACAGAGAATTTTTCAAGAAAACAATTTGAAGAGGTAAGTTTTACTCACTCTTTTATTTCCAAAAAAAAGAGGAACATGGATAAAAGCTCAATATCAGGCATTATTGGTTGGATGCAAATCCAAACTACAAAAAGATGTCACCACCCAATATTCAAAATGCCATCAGTAAAAAGTCTACAAACTATGAATGCTGACGGGTGTGTGGAGAAATGCATACCCGCTATGCTGTTGGTTGGAAGTAAACTGGTAACAGCTAATTAGGAGAACAGAATGGAGCTGCATTTATAAGGTAAAAATTGAGCTACCATATGATGCGGCCGATCCCCTAATGGGCCTATACCTTAAGAAGACCAGAATCGGAAAGACACAGACAGGCAAACATGCACTGCAGCAATATTTACAATAGCCTAGACATGCAAGCAAACAAGATGTCCATCAACAGACAAATGGACAAAGAAGAAGTAGTGTATGTACCGATTTGAATATTAGCCTCGGAATAAAATGAACAATGCCATTTTCATGACTACAGATGAGCCTAGAAATAATCATATTAGGTCAAGTAAGTGAAAAGGCAATCACAAATATCCCATGATATCATTTATAGATGTTATCCTAAGATTGCTACCAATGAACATATTTCCACAGAGAAAGACACTCACAGACTTATAAACAAACTAATGGTTAACCAAAATGAAAGGTGGGAGGATCGGTAAATTAGGATTATGGGGGTAACATACATATACTAATATATGTTAACATACATACATTAACGTATGTTAAATGTCTATAAACATATAAACTATATGAATTATATAATCTCCAATATATATAAAGTATATAATGACCAAACACCTACCAAATACCAAGGGAGGTCTACTCAACACTCTGTAATAACATACATGGTAACAGGATCCGAAGATGAACAGATATATGTATGAATAATTGACCAGATTCTGTACTGCCAGACAATCACAAGACTCTAATCAAAATTACTCCAGTCAGAAATATAAATTCAATGTAAAAAACCAACATAAGTAAGGAGAAATAAACTGGGGGTTTGTCTGAGCACATTCTACTCTAATTTACAACCGAGAAACACGACGTCCAGGAAGACTCTGTTGCCCTAGTAACAAGAGTTGAGAACGTAATAATGCTGCCGCTTTGTGGCTGTTTCCCACAGCAGCAGCTTTCAACACGGTGCTAATGGTCACTTAACATTCACAAGGACTGCAGGGCTGTAAATGACACCTGCCCTCAAAAAATGCCCTGGGGTAGGGAATAGCCAAGAAAATTCAACACCTGACAAATTTTTCAAGAAGTCAATATGAAGAGGGAAGTTGTACTCACTCTTTAAAAAACAAGAAAAATAGAAAGAAAAGGACATGCCTAAGGTGCAGTATAAGGAATTATTAGACGCATGCAAATCAACCTCCGAAAAGGTTTCACCGCACACCAGTCAAATGACCATCAGCCAAAAGTCTACAAACTATAAATGCTGAAGGGGTTTTAGAGAACTGTGTACCTTCTAGCTGCTGGTGGGATGGAATGTGGTAACAGCACTAATGAAAATAGAATGGAGGTGCTTTAAAAGGTAAAAATTGAGTTACCATATGATCCGGCAGGGCACCTTCTGGGCCTATAAATTAAGACCACCAGAATCGGAAAGACAGAAGCAGGCAAATGTGCACTGCAGCAATATTTAAATAGCCAAGACATGGAAGCAAAAAAAGGTCCATGAACAGATAAATGGACAAAGAACAAGTGGTATATGTACAGAATGGAATATTAGCCATGAAAAAAATAAAACAATGCCATTTGCAGCACCACAGATGAGGCTAGAGATAATCACACAACTTGAAATAAGTCAGAAAGCAAGAGACACATATCCTATGATATCACGTATAGGTGATTCCGGAAAATTGATATTAGTGAACTTATTTCCACAGAGAAGGACAGTCACGTATTCAGAACACAAACTTGTGGTTAACCAAGCGGAAAGGTGTGACGAATGTATAACGCAGGATATTGGGTTTTAACAGACATATGCTAATATTTATAAAATATAGAATCACCAAACACATACCAAATAGCAAGAGAGGTCTACACAACATTCTGTAAAGCCTATATGGAACAGGATCCAAACATGAAAAGATATATGTATAAATGAAACAGATTCTGTACACCTAGAACAAACACAACATTGCAATCAAATTTGCTCTGATAAAAATGAAAATTAAACTAAGAATACCAACAACAAATAAGTAGCCATAAGTTTTGGGGGGTTTGTCCTGGCGCATTCCACTCTAATTTACAACCTACAAACAGGACTTCCAGGAAGGCTCTGTTGCCCTAGTAACCAGAGGTGGGAATATAGACATGCTGCCGCCTTGTGGCCGTTTCCTGCAACAGCAGCTTTAAACCTAGTGCTAATGGTAACTTAATATTCGCAATTACTACAGAGTTGTAAATGACACCTGCTCATAAAAAATATTCTGGTGTAGGTAATGGCCACAGGAATTCAGAACACGGCCAATTATTCAAGGAAACAATTTGAAGAGGTAAGTTTTTCTGTTTTAGTAAAAAAAAAAAGAAAAGAAAACGGACTTGGATTAAAAGCTTAATAACGGGAAGTATTAGACGCATGCAAATCCAAACTACCAAAAGGCATCACCTCCCAACACTGAAAACGCCATCAGTACAAAGTCTACAAACAATAAATGCTGATGGGGTTTTAGAGAACTGTGTACCCTCTAGATGCTGGTGGGATTTCAACTGGTAACAGCCAGTAGTGAGAACAGAATGGAGGTGCGTTTAAAGGTAAAAATTGAACTATCATATGATCTGGTAGGTCCACTGCTGAGCCTATCCCCTGAGAAGACCGGAATCCAAAAGACACAGGCTGGCAATCCTGCACTGCATCAATATTTAGCATAGCCAAGAATTGGAAGAAACCAAAATGTCCATCAACAGATGAATGCACAAAGAAGAACTGGTCCATGTACACAATGGAATATTCAGCATGGAAAAGAATGAAACACTGCTCTTTGCAGCACCATAGGTGAGCCTAGATATAATCACAGAACATGAGGTAAGTCGGAAAGCAGACGACAAATATCCTGTGATATCACTTCTAGGCGTTAACTAACAACTGACACAAATGAACGTATTTCCACAGAGAAAGACACTCACAGACTTGGAAAACAAACTATGGTTATGTAAAAGGAAAGCTGGGAGCAATGGATAAATGAAGATTAGGGTTAGCATACGTATACAAATACATATTAAATACACATATCAAAAAGACCAACCATATACCAAGGGAGGTCTACAGAACACGCTGTAATAATTTACATGCGGGCTTCCCTGGTGGCGCCATGGTTAAGAATCCGCCTTCCAGTGCAGAAGACACGGGTTCGATCCCTGGTCTGGGAAGATACCACATGCTGCAGAGCAACTAAACCCGTGCTCCACAAGTACTGAGCCTCGGCTCTAGAGCCCACGAGCCACAATTACTGAGCCCACGCACCAGAACTACTGAAGTCCGCACACGTAGAGACCGTGCTCTGCAACAAGAGAAGCCACTGCAATGAGAATCCCGTGCACCGCAATGGAGAGTAGCCCCCGCTCACAGAAAGTAGAGAAAGCCCACATGCAGCAACGAAGATCCAACTCAGCCAAAAATAAATAATTAAATAAAATAAATCTATTAAAAAAATAATAGTAATTTACATAGGAAGAGGATCTGCACATGAATACATATATATAATGTTCAATTGAACCTGATTGTGCACACCTGGAACAAACACTATTCTAATCATTACCCCAATTTAAAAAATTAAAACCACGAACAACAATTAATGAGACATAAACTTATTGGGGTTATCCCTGGCACATTCCACTCTAAATTACAACCTAGGAAAACCACTTTCAGGAAGGCTCTTCTGCCCTCGTAACCAGATTTGGGAATGGAGAAAGGCTGCCGCCTGGTGGCCTTTTCCCACAACAGCAGCTTTAAACACAGGGCTAACGGTCACTTAAGATTCTCAGCAAGGGTAGACCTGTAAATGACACGTGTCCTCAAAAAATGTCCTGGGCTGGTAATGGCCAAAACAGTTCACAACACAGAGAATTTTTCAAGAAAACAATTTGAAGAGGTAAGTTTTACTCACTCTTTTATTTCTAAAAAAAAAGAGGAACATGGATAAAAGCTCAATATCAGGCATTATTGGTTGGATGCAAATCCAAACTACAAAAAGATGTCGCCACCCAATATTCAAAATGCCATCAGTAAAAAGTCTACAAACTATGAATGCTGACGGGTGTGTGGAGAAATGCATACACGCTATGCTGTTGGTTGGAAGTAAACTGGTAACAGCTAATTAGGAGAACAGAATGGAGCTGCATTTAAAAGGTAAAAATTGAGCTACCATATGATGCGGCCGATTCCCTAATGGGCTTATACCTTAAGAAGACCAGAATCGGAAAGACACAGACAGGCAAACATGCACTGCAGCAATATTTACAATAGCCTAGACATGCAAGCAAACAAGATGTCCATCAACAGACAAATGGACAAAGAAGAAGTAGTATATGTACCGATTTGAATATTAGCCTCGGAATAAAATGAACAATGCCATTTTCATGACTACAGATGAGCCTAGAAATAATCATATTACGTCAAGTAAGTGAAAAGGCAATCACAAATATCCCATGATATCATTTATAGATGTTATCCTAAGATTGCTACCAATGAACATATTTCCACAGAGAAAGACACTCACAGACTTATAAACAAACTAATGGTTAACCAAAATGAAAGGTGGGAGGATCGATAAATTAGGATTATGGGGGTAACATACATATACTAATATATGTTAACATACATACATTAACGTATGTTAAATGTCTATAAACATATAAACTATATGAATTATATAATCTCCAATATATATAAAGTATATAATGACCAAACACCTACCAAATACCAAGGGAGGTCTACTCAACACTCTGTAATAACATACATGGTAACAGGATCCGAAGATGAACAGATATATGTATGAATAATTGACCAGATTCTGTACTGCCAGACAATCACAAGACTCTAATCAAAATTACTCCAGTCAGAAATATAAATTCAATGTAAAAAACCAACATAAGTAAGGAGAAATAAACTGGGGGTTTGTCTGAGCACATTCTACTCTAATTTACAACCGAGAAACACGACGTCCAGGAAGACTCTGTTGCCCTAGTAGCAAGAGTTGAGAACGTAATAATGCTGCCGCTTTGTGGCTGTTTCCCACAGCAGCAGCTTTCAACACGGTGCTAATGGTCACTTAACATTCACAAGGACTGCAGGGCTGTAAATGACACCTGCCCTCAAAAAATGCCCTGGGGTAGGGAATAGCCAAGCAAATTCAACACCTGACAAATTTTTCAAGAAGTCAATATGAAGAGGGAAGTTGTACTCACTCTTTTAAAAAAAGGAAAAAAGAAAAAAAAGGACATGTGTAAAGCTCAGTATAAGGAATTATTAGGCTCATGCAAATCCAACCTCCGAAAAGGTTTCACCGCACACCAGTCAAATGACCATCAGCAAAAAGTCTACAAACTATAAATGCTGAAGGGGTTTTAGAGAACTGTGTACCTTCTAGCTGCTGGTGGGATGGAAAGTGGTAACAGCACTAATGAAAACTGAATGGAGCTGCTTTAAAAGGTAAAAATTGAGCTACCATATGATCCGGCAGGGCCCCTTCTGGGCCTATAACCTAAGACCACCAGAATCGGAAAGACAGAGGCAGGCAAATGTGCACTGCAGCAATATTTAAATAGCCAAGACATGGACGCAAAAAAAAAAGGTCCATAAACCGATGAATGGACAAAGAAGACGTGGTATATGTACAGAATGGAATGTTAGCCACGAAAAAAATCAAACAGTGCCGTTTGCAGCACCACAGACGAGCCTACAGATAATCACACAACGTGAAGTAAGTCAAAATGCGAAAGACAAATGTCCCATGATATCACTTATGTTATCTGAAAATTCATAAAAATGAACATATTTCCATAGAGAAAGACAGTCTCAGATTGAGAAGGCAAACTTATGGTTAAGCCAGTGAAAAGGTGTGACGAATGCATAAATTCGGATATTGGGTTAACAAACATATACTAATACATATAAAATATATCATCACCCAAGACCTATGGAATACCAAGAGGGGTCTACTCAACACTCTGTAATAACCTACATGGAAAAGGACACAAAGATCAAGATATATATATGTGTAGGTGTAAATGAACAAGATTCTGCACACCTAGAACAAACGACATTTTAAAATCCAATTTGCTCTGATCAATACTAAAAATTAAAGACATAAACAAGAATTAAGGAGGCTGAAACTTATGGGGGCTTGTCCTGGCACATTCCACTCTAATCTGCAACCTAAAAGCACAACTTGCAGGAAGGTTCTGTTTCCCTAGCAAGCAGAGTTGGTAACGCAGAAATGCTGCCACCCTAAGGCCGTTTCCTCAAACAGCAGCTTTAAATCCACTGCTAATGGTCACTAATATTGCCAAGGACTGCAGGGGTGTAAACGAGACATGCCCTCCAAAAATGTCCTGGGGTACGGAATGGCCAAAAAATTCAAACACAGCAAATTTTTCAACAAGGCAATTTGAAGGATGTTGATAAAAGCTCGACATCAGGAATTATTAGACACATGCAAATCCAACCTACCCAAAGGTATCACCTCACACCGGTCAGAATGACCATCAGCAAAAAGTCTACAAACAGTAGATGTTGAAGACGTTGTGGAGAATAGCATAACCTCTAGGTCTAAGTGGGATGTAAACTGGTAACAGCCAATAAAAGGAATAGAATGGCAGTGCGTTTGAAGGTAAAAATTGAGTTACCATATGATCCAGAAGGCCCACTCTTGGGCCTGTAACCTGTGAAGGCCAGAATCAAAAAGACACAGGATGGAAAATCGTGTAGTGCATCAGTATTTACAATAGCCAAGACATGGAAGCAACAAAAATGTCCATCATCAGATGAATGGACGAAAAAGAGGTCCACGTACACAATGCAATATTAGACAGGGAAAAGAATGAAACAATGCTGTTTGCAGCACCATAGATGAGGCTAGAGATAATCACACATCTTGAAGTAAGTCAGAAAGCGAGAGACACATATCCTATGATATCACGTATAGGTGTTATCTAAAAATTGATATTAATGAACTTATTTCCACAGAGAAGGACACTCACGTATTCAGAACACAAACTTGTGGTTAACCAAGCGGAAAGGTGTGACGAATGTATAACGGAGGATATTGGGTTTTAACAGACATATGCTAATACTTATAAAATATAGAATCACCAAAAACATACCGAATACCAAGAGAGGTCTACACAACATTCTGTCATTACCTATATGGAAGAGGATCCAAACATGAAAAGATATATGTATCAATGAAACAGATTCTGTACACCTAGAACAAACACAACATTGCAATCAAATTTGCTCTGATAAAAATGAAAATTAAACTAAGAATACCAACAACAAATAAGTAGCCATAAGTTTTGGGGGGTTCGTCCTGGCACATTCCACTCTAATTTACAACCTACAAACAGGACTTCCAGGAAGGCTCTGTTGCCCTAGTAACCAGAGTTGGGAGTATAGACATGCGGCCGCCTTGTGGCCGTTTCCTGTAACAGCAGCTTTAAACCCAGTGCTAATGGGTACTTAATATTCACAATTACTACAGAGTTGTAAATGACACCTGCCCTCAAAAAATATCCAGGTGTAGGTAATGGCCACAGGAATTCAGAACACGGCAAATTTTTCAAGGAAACAATTTGAAGAGGTAAGTTTTTCTGTTCAACTTTAAAAAAAAAGAAAAGAAAACGGACGTGGATTAAAAGCTCAATATCGGGAAGTATTAGATGCATGCAAATCTAAACTACGCAAAGGTATCACCACCCAACACTCCAAATGCCATCAGTAAAAAGTCTACAAACAATAAATGCTGAAGGGGTTTTAGAGGACTGTGTACCCTCTAGTTGCTGGTGGGATGTCAACTGGTATCAGCCAGTAGTGAGAACAGAATGGAGGTGCGTTTAAAGGTAAAAATTAGACTACCATATGATCTAGTAGCCCACTGCTGGGCCTATCCCCGGAGAAGACCAGAATCCAAAAGACACAGGCTGGCAATCCTGCACTGCATCAATATTTAGCATAGCCAAGAGTTGGAAGAAACCAAAATGTCCATCAACAGATGAATGCCCAAAGAAGAAGTGGTCCATGTACACAATGGAATATTCAGCATGGAAAAGAATGAAACACTGCTCTTTGCAGCACCATAGATGAGCCTAGAGATAATCACAGAACATGAGGTAAGTCGGAAAGCAGATGACAAATATCCTCTGATATCACTTGTAGGTGTTACCTAACAACTGACACAAATGAACATATTTCCACAGAGAAAGACACTCACGGACTTGGAAAACAAACTATGGTTTTGTCAAACGAAAGCTGGGAGGAATGGATAAATGAAGATTAGGGTTACCATACGTATACAAATACATATTAAATACATATCTCAAAAAGACCAACCATATACCAAGGAAGGTCTACTGAACGCCGTGTAATAATTTATACGGGGGCTTCCCTGGTGGCGCCATGGTTAAGAATCCGCCTTCCAGTGCAGAAGACACGGGTTCGATCCCTGGTCTGGGAAGATACCACATGCTGCAGAGCAACTAAGCCCGTGCTCCACAAGTACTGAGCCTCGGCTCTAGAGCCCACGAGCCACAATTACTGAGCCCACGCACCAGAACTACTGAAGTCCGCACACGTAGAGACCGTGCTCTGCAACAAGAGAAGCCACTGCAATGAGAATCCCGTGCACCGCAATGGAGAGTAGCCCCCGCTCACAGAAAGTAGAGAAAGCCCACATGCAGCAACGAAGATCCAACTCAGCCAAAAATAAATAATTAAATAAAATAAATCTATTAAAAAAATAATAGTAATTTACATAGGAAGAGGATCTGCACATGAATACATATATATAATGTTCAATTGAACCTGATTGTGCACACCTGGAACAAACACTATTCTAATCATTACCCCAATTTAAAAAATTAAAACCACGAACAACAATTAATGAGACATAAACTTATTGGGGTTATCCCTGGCACATTCCACTCTAAATTACAACCTAGGAAAACCACTTTCAGGAAGGCTCTTCTGCCCTCGTAACCAGATTTGGGAATGGAGAAAGGCTGCCGCCTGGTGGCCTTTTCCCACAACAGCAGCTTTAAACACAGGGCTAACGGTCACTTAAGATTCTCAGCAAGGGTAGACCTGTAAATGACACGTGTCCTCAAAAAATGTCCTGGGCTGGTAATGGCCAAAACAGTTCACAACACAGAGAATTTTTCAAGAAAACAATTTGAAGAGGTAAGTTTTACTCACTCTTTTATTTCTAAAAAAAAAGAGGAACATGGATAAAAGCTCAATATCAGGCATTATTGGTTGGATGCAAATCCAAACTACAAAAAGATGTCGCCACCCAATATTCAAAATGCCATCAGTAAAAAGTCTACAAACTATGAATGCTGACGGGTGTGTGGAGAAATGCATACACGCTATGCTGTTGGTTGGAAGTAAACTGGTAACAGCTAATTAGGAGAACAGAATGGAGCTGCATTTAAAAGGTAAAAATTGAGCTACCATATGATGCGGCCGATTCCCTAATGGGCTTATACCTTAAGAAGACCAGAATCGGAAAGACACAGACAGGCAAACATGCACTGCAGCAATATTTACAATAGCCTAGACATGCAAGCAAACAAGATGTCCATCAACAGACAAATGGACAAAGAAGAAGTAGTATATGTACCGATTTGAATATTAGCCTCGGAATAAAATGAACAATGCCATTTTCATGACTACAGATGAGCCTAGAAATAATCATATTACGTCAAGTAAGTGAAAAGGCAATCACAAATATCCCATGATATCATTTATAGATGTTATCCTAAGATTGCTACCAATGAACATATTTCCACAGAGAAAGACACTCACAGACTTATAAACAAACTAATGGTTAACCAAAATGAAAGGTGGGAGGATCGATAAATTAGGATTATGGGGGTAACATACATATACTAATATATGTTAACATACATACATTAACGTATGTTAAATGTCTATAAACATATAAACTATATGAATTATATAATCTCCAATATATATAAAGTATATAATGACCAAACACCTACCAAATACCAAGGGAGGTCTACTCAACACTCTGTAATAACATACATGGTAACAGGATCCGAAGATGAACAGATATATGTATGAATAATTGACCAGATTCTGTACTGCCAGACAATCACAAGACTCTAATCAAAATTACTCCAGTCAGAAATATAAATTCAATGTAAAAAACCAACATAAGTAAGGAGAAATAAACTGGGGGTTTGTCTGAGCACATTCTACTCTAATTTACAACCGAGAAACACGACGTCCAGGAAGACTCTGTTGCCCTAGTAGCAAGAGTTGAGAACGTAATAATGCTGCCGCTTTGTGGCTGTTTCCCACAGCAGCAGCTTTCAACACGGTGCTAATGGTCACTTAACATTCACAAGGACTGCAGGGCTGTAAATGACACCTGCCCTCAAAAAATGCCCTGGGGTAGGGAATAGCCAAGCAAATTCAACACCTGACAAATTTTTCAAGAAGTCAATATGAAGAGGGAAGTTGTACTCACTCTTTTAAAAAAAGGAAAAAAGAAAAAAAAGGACATGTGTAAAGCTCAGTATAAGGAATTATTAGGCTCATGCAAATCCAACCTCCGAAAAGGTTTCACCGCACACCAGTCAAATGACCATCAGCAAAAAGTCTACAAACTATAAATGCTGAAGGGGTTTTAGAGAACTGTGTACCTTCTAGCTGCTGGTGGGATGGAAAGTGGTAACAGCACTAATGAAAACTGAATGGAGCTGCTTTAAAAGGTAAAAATTGAGCTACCATATGATCCGGCAGGGCCCCTTCTGGGCCTATAACCTAAGACCACCAGAATCGGAAAGACAGAGGCAGGCAAATGTGCACTGCAGCAATATTTAAATAGCCAAGACATGGACGCAAAAAAAAAAGGTCCATAAACCGATGAATGGACAAAGAAGACGTGGTATATGTACAGAATGGAATGTTAGCCACGAAAAAAATCAAACAGTGCCGTTTGCAGCACCACAGACGAGCCTACAGATAATCACACAACGTGAAGTAAGTCAAAATGCGAAAGACAAATGTCCCATGATATCACTTATGTTATCTGAAAATTCATAAAAATGAACATATTTCCATAGAGAAAGACAGTCTCAGATTGAGAAGGCAAACTTATGGTTAAGCCAGTGAAAAGGTGTGACGAATGCATAAATTCGGATATTGGGTTAACAAACATATACTAATACATATAAAATATATCATCACCCAAGACCTATGGAATACCAAGAGGGGTCTACTCAACACTCTGTAATAACCTACATGGAAAAGGACACAAAGATCAAGATATATATATGTGTAGGTGTAAATGAACAAGATTCTGCACACCTAGAACAAACGACATTTTAAAATCCAATTTGCTCTGATCAATACTAAAAATTAAAGACATAAACAAGAATTAAGGAGGCTGAAACTTATGGGGGCTTGTCCTGGCACATTCCACTCTAATCTGCAACCTAAAAGCACAACTTGCAGGAAGGTTCTGTTTCCCTAGCAAGCAGAGTTGGTAACGCAGAAATGCTGCCACCCTAAGGCCGTTTCCTCAAACAGCAGCTTTAAATCCACTGCTAATGGTCACTAATATTGCCAAGGACTGCAGGGGTGTAAACGAGACATGCCCTCCAAAAATGTCCTGGGGTACGGAATGGCCAAAAAATTCAAACACAGCAAATTTTTCAACAAGGCAATTTGAAGGATGTTGATAAAAGCTCGACATCAGGAATTATTAGACACATGCAAATCCAACCTACCCAAAGGTATCACCTCACACCGGTCAGAATGACCATCAGCAAAAAGTCTACAAACAGTAGATGTTGAAGACGTTGTGGAGAATAGCATAACCTCTAGGTCTAAGTGGGATGTAAACTGGTAACAGCCAATAAAAGGAATAGAATGGCAGTGCGTTTGAAGGTAAAAATTGAGTTACCATATGATCCAGAAGGCCCACTCTTGGGCCTGTAACCTGTGAAGGCCAGAATCAAAAAGACACAGGATGGAAAATCGTGTAGTGCATCAGTATTTACAATAGCCAAGACATGGAAGCAACAAAAATGTCCATCATCAGATGAATGGACGAAAAAGAGGTCCACGTACACAATGCAATATTAGACAGGGAAAAGAATGAAACAATGCTGTTTGCAGCACCATAGATGAGGCTAGAGATAATCACACATCTTGAAGTAAGTCAGAAAGCGAGAGACACATATCCTATGATATCACGTATAGGTGTTATCTAAAAATTGATATTAATGAACTTATTTCCACAGAGAAGGACACTCACGTATTCAGAACACAAACTTGTGGTTAACCAAGCGGAAAGGTGTGACGAATGTATAACGGAGGATATTGGGTTTTAACAGACATATGCTAATACTTATAAAATATAGAATCACCAAAAACATACCGAATACCAAGAGAGGTCTACACAACATTCTGTCATTACCTATATGGAAGAGGATCCAAACATGAAAAGATATATGTATCAATGAAACAGATTCTGTACACCTAGAACAAACACAACATTGCAATCAAATTTGCTCTGATAAAAATGAAAATTAAACTAAGAATACCAACAACAAATAAGTAGCCATAAGTTTTGGGGGGTTCGTCCTGGCACATTCCACTCTAATTTACAACCTACAAACAGGACTTCCAGGAAGGCTCTGTTGCCCTAGTAACCAGAGTTGGGAGTATAGACATGCGGCCGCCTTGTGGCCGTTTCCTGTAACAGCAGCTTTAAACCCAGTGCTAATGGGTACTTAATATTCACAATTACTACAGAGTTGTAAATGACACCTGCCCTCAAAAAATATCCAGGTGTAGGTAATGGCCACAGGAATTCAGAACACGGCAAATTTTTCAAGGAAACAATTTGAAGAGGTAAGTTTTTCTGTTCAACTTTAAAAAAAAAGAAAAGAAAACGGACGTGGATTAAAAGCTCAATATCGGGAAGTATTAGATGCATGCAAATCTAAACTACGCAAAGGTATCACCACCCAACACTCCAAATGCCATCAGTAAAAAGTCTACAAACAATAAATGCTGAAGGGGTTTTAGAGGACTGTGTACCCTCTAGTTGCTGGTGGGATGTCAACTGGTATCAGCCAGTAGTGAGAACAGAATGGAGGTGCGTTTAAAGGTAAAAATTAGACTACCATATGATCTAGTAGCCCACTGCTGGGCCTATCCCCGGAGAAGACCAGAATCCAAAAGACACAGGCTGGCAATCCTGCACTGCATCAATATTTAGCATAGCCAAGAGTTGGAAGAAACCAAAATGTCCATCAACAGATGAATGCCCAAAGAAGAAGTGGTCCATGTACACAATGGAATATTCAGCATGGAAAAGAATGAAACACTGCTCTTTGCAGCACCATAGATGAGCCTAGAGATAATCACAGAACATGAGGTAAGTCGGAAAGCAGATGACAAATATCCTCTGATATCACTTGTAGGTGTTACCTAACAACTGACACAAATGAACATATTTCCACAGAGAAAGACACTCACGGACTTGGAAAACAAACTATGGTTTTGTCAAACGAAAGCTGGGAGGAATGGATAAATGAAGATTAGGGTTACCATACGTATACAAATACATATTAAATACATATCTCAAAAAGACCAACCATATACCAAGGAAGGTCTACTGAACGCCGTGTAATAATTTATACGGGGGCTTCCCTGGTGGCGCCATGGTTAAGAATCCGCCTGCCAGTGCAGGGGACACGGGTTCGATCCCTGGTCCAGGAAGATCCCACATGCTGCAGAGCAAATAAGCCCGTGCACCACAACTACTGAGCCTGCGCTCTAGAGCCCAGGAGCCACAACTACTGAGCCCATGTGCCACAACTACTGAAGCCCGCATGCCTAGAGACCATGCTCTGCAACAAGACAAGCCACTGCAGGGAGAAGCCCGTGCAGCGCAATGGAGAGTAGCCCCCACTCACCGCAACTAGAGAAAGCCCACATGCAGCAGCGAAGAGCCAACTCAGCCAAAAATAAATAATTAAATTAAATAAATTTATTAAAAAAATAATAGTAATTTACATGGGAAGAGGATCTGCACATGAATAGATATATATAATATTCAATTGAACCTGATTGTGCACACCTGGAACAAACACTATTCTAATCATTACCCCAATTTAAAAAATTAAAACCACGAACAACAATTAATGAGACATAAACTTATTGGGGTTATCCCTGGCACATTCCATTCTAATTTACAACCTAGGAAAACCACTTTCAGGAAGGCTCTTCTGCCCTAATAACCAGATTTGGGAATGGAGAAATGCTGCCGCCTGGTGGCCGTTTCCCACAACAGCAGCTTTAAACACAGGGCTAACGGTCACTTAAGATTCACAGGAATTGTAGGGCTGTCAATGACACGTGTCGTCAAAAAATGTCCTGGGTAGGTAATGGCCAAAAAAGTTCACAACACAGAGAATTTTTCAAGAAAACAATTTGAAGAGGTAAGTTTTACTCACTCTTTTATTTCCAAAAAAAAGAGGAACATGGATAAAAGCTCAATATCAGGCATTATTGGTTGGATGCAAATCCAAACTACAAAAAGATGTCACCACCCAATATTCAAAATGCCATCAGTAAAAAGTCTACAAACTATGAATGCTGACGGGTGTGTGGAGAAATGCATACCCGCTATGCTGTTGGTTGGAAGTAAACTGGTAACAGCTAATTAGGAGAAGAGAATGGAGCTGCATTTATAAGGTAAAAATTGAGCTACCATATGATGCGGCCGATCCCCTAATGGGCCTATACCTTAAGAAGACCAGAATCGGAAAGACACAGACAGGCAAACATGCACTGCAGCAATATTTACAATAGCCTAGACATGCAAGCAAACAAGATGTCCATCAACAGACAAATGGACAAAGAAGAAGTAGTGTATGTACCGATTTGAATATTAGCCTCGGAATAAAATGAACAATGCCATTTTCATGACTACAGATGAGCCTAGAAATAATCATATTAGGTCAAGTAAGTGAAAAGGCAATCACAAATATCCCATGATATCATTTATAGATGTTATCCTAAGATTGCTACCAATGAACATATTTCCACAGAGAAAGACACTCACAGACTTATAAACAAACTAATGGTTAACCAAAATGAAAGGTGGGAGGATCGGTAAATTAGGATTATGGGGGTAACATACATATACTAATATATGTTAACATACATACATTAACGTATGTTAAATGTCTATAAACATATAAACTATATGAATTATATAATCTCCAATATATATAAAGTATATAATGACCAAACACCTACCAAATACCAAGGGAGGTCTACTCAACACTCTGTAATAACATACATGGTAACAGGATCCGAAGATGAACAGATATATGTATGAATAATTGACCAGATTCTGTACTGCCAGACAATCACAAGACTCTAATCAAAATTACTCCAGTCAGAAATATAAATTCAATGTAAAAAACCAACATAAGTAAGGAGAAATAAACTGGGGGTTTGTCTGAGCACATTCTACTCTAATTTACAACCGAGAAACACGACGTCCAGGAAGACTCTGTTGCCCTAGTAACAAGAGTTGAGAACGTAATAATGCTGCCGCTTTGTGGCTGTTTCCCACAGCAGCAGCTTTCAACACGGTGCTAATGGTCACTTAACATTCACAAGGACTGCAGGGCTGTAAATGACACCTGCCCTCAAAAAATGCCCTGGGGTAGGGAATAGCCAAGAAAATTCAACACCTGACAAATTTTTCAAGAAGTCAATATGAAGAGGGAAGTTGTACTCACTCTTTAAAAAACAAGAAAAATAGAAAGAAAAGGACATGCCTAAGGTGCAGTATAAGGAATTATTAGACGCATGCAAATCAACCTCCGAAAAGGTTTCACCGCACACCAGTCAAATGACCATCAGCCAAAAGTCTACAAACTATAAATGCTGAAGGGGTTTTAGAGAACTGTGTACCTTCTAGCTGCTGGTGGGATGGAATGTGGTAACAGCACTAATGAAAATAGAATGGAGGTGCTTGAAAAGGTAAAAATTGAGTTACCATATGATCCGGCAGGGCACCTTCTGGGCCTATAAATTAAGACCACCAGAATCGGAAAGACAGAAGCAGGCAAATGTGCACTGCAGCAATATTTAAATAGCCAAGACATGGAAGCAAAAAAAGGTCCATGAACAGATAAATGGACAAAGAACAAGTGGTATATGTACAGAATGGAATATTAGCCATGAAAAAAATAAAACAATGCCATTTGCAGCACCACAGATGAGGCTAGAGATAATCACACAACTTGAAATAAGTCAGACAGCAAGAGACACATATCCTATGATATCACGTATAGGTGATTCCGGAAAATTGATATTAGTGAACTTATTTCCACAGAGAAGGACAGTCACGTATTCAGAACACAAACTTGTGGTTAACCAAGCGGAAAGGTGTGACGAATGTGTAACGCAGGATATTGGGTTTTAACAGACATATGCTAATATTTATAAAATATAGAATCACCAAACACATACCAAATAGCAAGAGAGGTCTACACAACATTCTGTAAAGCCTATATGGAACAGGATCCAAACATGAAAAGATATATGTATAAATGAAACAGATTCTGTACACCTAGAACAAACACAACATTGCAATCAAATTTGCTCTGATAAAAATGAAAATTAAACTAAGAATACCAACAACAAATAAGTAGCCATAAGTTTTGGGGGGTTTGTCCTGGCGCATTCCACTCTAATTTACAACCTACAAACAGGACTTCCAGGAAGGCTCTGTTGCCCTAGTAACCAGAGGTGGGAATATAGACATGCTGCCGCCTTGTGGCCGTTTCCTGCAACAGCAGCTTTAAACCTAGTGCTAATGGTAACTTAATATTCGCAATTACTACAGAGTTGTAAATGACACCTGCTCATAAAAAATATTCTGGTGTAGGTAATGGCCACAGGAATTCAGAACACGGCCAATTATTCAAGGAAACAATTTGAAGAGGTAAGTTTTTCTGTTTTAGTAAAAAAAAAAAAAAAAGAAAACGGACTTGGATTAAAAGCTTAATAACGGGAAGTATTAGACGCATGCAAATCCAAACTACCAAAAGGCATCACCTCCCAACACTGAAAACGCCATCAGTACAAAGTCTACAAACAATAAATGCTGATGGGGTTTTAGAGAACTGTGTACCCTCTAGATGCTGGTGGGATTTCAACTGGTAACAGCCAGTAGTGAGAACAGAATGGAGGTGCGTTTAAAGGTAAAAATTGAACTATCATATGATCTGGTAGGTCCACTGCTGAGCCTATCCCCTGAGAAGACCGGAATCCAAAAGACACAGGCTGGCAATCCTGCACTGCATCAATATTTAGCATAGCCAAGAATTGGAAGAAACCAAAATGTCCATCAACAGATGAATGCACAAAGAAGAACTGGTCCATGTACACAATGGAATATTCAGCATGGAAAAGAATGAAACACTGCTCTTTGCAGCACCATAGGTGAGCCTAGATATAATCACAGAACATGAGGTAAGTCGGAAAGCAGACGACAAATATCCTGTGATATCACTTCTAGGCGTTAACTAACAACTGACACAAATGAACGTATTTCCACAGAGAAAGACACTCACAGACTTGGAAAACAAACTATGGTTATGTAAAAGGAAAGCTGGGAGCAATGGATAAATGAAGATTAGGGTTAGCATACGTATACAAATACATATTAAATACACATATCAAAAAGACCAACCATATACCAAGGGAGGTCTACAGAACACGCTGTAATAATTTACATGGGGGCTTCCCTGGTGGCGCCATGGTTAAGAATCCGCCTTCCAGTGCAGAAGACACGGGTTCGATCCCTGGTCTGGGAAGATACCACATGCTGCAGAGCAACTAAGCCCGTGCTCCACAAGTACTGAGCCTCGGCTCTAGAGCCCACGAGCCACAATTACTGAGCCCACGCACCAGAACTACTGAAGTCCGCACACGTAGAGACCGTGCTCTGCAACAAGAGAAGCCACTGCAATGAGAATCCCGTGCACCGCAATGGAGAGTAGCCCCCGCTCACAGAAAGTAGAGAAAGCCCACATGCAGCAACGAAGATCCAACTCAGCCAAAAATAAATAATTAAATAAAATAAATCTATTAAAAAAATAATAGTAATTTACAAAGGAAGAGGATCTGCACATGAATACATATATATAATGTTCAATTGAACCTGATTGTGCACACCTGGAACAAACACTATTCTAATCATTACCCCAATTTAAAAAATTAAAACCACGAACAACAATTAATGAGACATAAACTTATTGGGGTTATCCCTGGCACATTCCACTCTAATTTACAACCTAGGAAAACCACTTTCAGGAAGGCTCTTCTGCCCTCGTAACCAGATTTGGGAATGGAGAAAGGCTGCCGCCTGGTGGCCTTTTCCCACAACAGCAGCTTTAAACACAGGGCTAACGGTCACTTAAGATTCTCAGCAAGGGTAGACCTGTAAATGACACGTGTCCTCAAAAAATGTCCTGGGCAGGTAATGGCCAAAACAGTTCACAACACAGAGAATTTTTCAAGAAAACAATTTGAAGAGGTAAGTTTTACTCACTCTTTTATTTCTAAAAAAAAAGAGGAACATGGATAAAAGCTCAATATCAGGCATTATTGGTTGGATGCAAATCCAAACTACAAAAAGATGTCGCCACCCAATATTCAAAATGCCATCAGTAAAAAGTCTACAAACTATGAATGCTGACGGGTGTGTGGAGAAATGCATACACGCTATGCTGTTGGTTGGAAGTAAACTGGTAACAGCTAATTAGGAGAACAGAATGGAGCTGCATTTAAAAGGTAAAAATTGAGCTACCATATGATGCGGCCGATTCCCTAATGGGCTTATACCTTAAGAAGACCAGAATCGGAAAGACACAGACAGGCAAACATGCACTGCAGCAATATTTACAATAGCCTAGACATGCAAGCAAACAAGATGTCCATCAACAGACAAATGGACAAAGAAGAAGTAGTATATGTACCGATTTGAATATTAGCCTCGGAATAAAATGAACAATGCCATTTTCATGACTACAGATGAGCCTAGAAATAATCATATTACGTCAAGTAAGTGAAAAGGCAATCACAAATATCCCATGATATCATTTATAGATGTTATCCTAAGATTGCTACCAATGAACATATTTCCACAGAGAAAGACACTCACAGACTTATAAACAAACTAATGGTTAACCAAAATGAAAGGTGGGAGGATCGATAAATTAGGATTATGGGGGTAACATACATATACTAATATATGTTAACATACATACATTAACGTATGTTAAATGTCTATAAACATATAAACTATATGAATTATATAATCTCCAATATATATAAAGTATATAATGACCAAACACCTACCAAATACCAAGGGAGGTCTACTCAACACTCTGTAATAACATACATGGTAACAGGATCCGAAGATGAACAGATATATGTATGAATAATTGACCAGATTCTGTACTGCCAGACAATCACAAGACTCTAATCAAAATTACTCCAGTCAGAAATATAAATTCAATGTAAAAAACCAACATAAGTAAGGAGAAATAAACTGGGGGTTTGTCTGAGCACATTCTACTCTAATTTACAACCGAGAAACACGACGTCCAGGAAGACTCTGTTGCCCTAGTAGCAAGAGTTGAGAACGTAATAATGCTGCCGCTTTGTGGCTGTTTCCCACAGCAGCAGCTTTCAACACGGTGCTAATGGTCACTTAACATTCACAAGGACTGCAGGGCTGTAAATGACACCTGCCCTCAAAAAATGCCCTGGGGTAGGGAATAGCCAAGCAAATTCAACACCTGACAAATTTTTCAAGAAGTCAATATGAAGAGGGAAGTTGTACTCACTCTTTTAAAAAAAGGAAAAAAGAAAAAAAAGGACATGTGTAAAGCTCAGTATAAGGAATTATTAGGCTCATGCAAATCCAACCTCCGAAAAGGTTTCACCGCACACCAGTCAAATGACCATCAGCAAAAAGTCTACAAACTATAAATGCTGAAGGGGTTTTAGAGAACTGTGTACCTTCTAGCTGCTGGTGGGATGGAAAGTGGTAACAGCACTAATGAAAACTGAATGGAGCTGCTTTAAAAGGTAAAAATTGAGCTACCATATGATCCGGCAGGGCCCCTTCTGGGCCTATAACCTAAGACCACCAGAATCGGAAAGACAGAGGCAGGCAAATGTGCACTGCAGCAATATTTAAATAGCCAAGACATGGACGCAAAAAAAAAAGGTCCATAAACCGATGAATGGACAAAGAAGACGTGGTATATGTACAGAATGGAATGTTAGCCACGAAAAAAATCAAACAGTGCCGTTTGCAGCACCACAGACGAGCCTACAGATAATCACACAACGTGAAGTAAGTCAAAATGCGAAAGACAAATGTCCCATGATATCACTTATGTTATCTGAAAATTCATAAAAATGAACATATTTCCATAGAGAAAGACAGTCTCAGATTGAGAAGGCAAACTTATGGTTAAGCCAGTGAAAAGGTGTGACGAATGCATAAATTCGGATATTGGGTTAACAAACATATACTAATACATATAAAATATATCATCACCCAAGACCTATGGAATACCAAGAGGGGTCTACTCAACACTCTGTAATAACCTACATGGAAAAGGACACAAAGATCAAGATATATATATGTGTAGGTGTAAATGAACAAGATTCTGCACACCTAGAACAAACGACATTTTAAAATCCAATTTGCTCTGATCAATACTAAAAATTAAAGACATAAACAAGAATTAAGGAGGCTGAAACTTATGGGGGCTTGTCCTGGCACATTCCACTCTAATCTGCAACCTAAAAGCACAACTTGCAGGAAGGTTCTGTTTCCCTAGCAAGCAGAGTTGGTAACGCAGAAATGCTGCCACCCTAAGGCCGTTTCCTCAAACAGCAGCTTTAAATCCACTGCTAATGGTCACTAATATTGCCAAGGACTGCAGGGGTGTAAACGAGACATGCCCTCCAAAAATGTCCTGGGGTACGGAATGGCCAAAAAATTCAAACACAGCAAATTTTTCAACAAGGCAATTTGAAGGATGTTGATAAAAGCTCGACATCAGGAATTATTAGACACATGCAAATCCAACCTACCCAAAGGTATCACCTCACACCGGTCAGAATGACCATCAGCAAAAAGTCTACAAACAGTAGATGTTGAAGACGTTGTGGAGAATAGCATAACCTCTAGGTCTAAGTGGGATGTAAACTGGTAACAGCCAATAAAAGGAATAGAATGGCAGTGCGTTTGAAGGTAAAAATTGAGTTACCATATGATCCAGAAGGCCCACTCTTGGGCCTGTAACCTGTGAAGGCCAGAATCAAAAAGACACAGGATGGAAAATCGTGTAGTGCATCAGTATTTACAATAGCCAAGACATGGAAGCAACAAAAATGTCCATCATCAGATGAATGGACGAAAAAGAGGTCCACGTACACAATGCAATATTAGACAGGGAAAAGAATGAAACAATGCTGTTTGCAGCACCATAGATGAGGCTAGAGATAATCACACATCTTGAAGTAAGTCAGAAAGCGAGAGACACATATCCTATGATATCACGTATAGGTGTTATCTAAAAATTGATATTAATGAACTTATTTCCACAGAGAAGGACACTCACGTATTCAGAACACAAACTTGTGGTTAACCAAGCGGAAAGGTGTGACGAATGTATAACGGAGGATATTGGGTTTTAACAGACATATGCTAATACTTATAAAATATAGAATCACCAAAAACATACCGAATACCAAGAGAGGTCTACACAACATTCTGTCATTACCTATATGGAAGAGGATCCAAACATGAAAAGATATATGTATCAATGAAACAGATTCTGTACACCTAGAACAAACACAACATTGCAATCAAATTTGCTCTGATAAAAATGAAAATTAAACTAAGAATACCAACAACAAATAAGTAGCCATAAGTTTTGGGGGGTTTGTCCTGGCACATTCCACTCTAATTTACAACCTACAAACAGGACTTCCAGGAAGGCTCTGTTGCCCTAGTAACCAGAGTTGGGAGTATAGACATGCGGCCGCCTTGTGGCCGTTTCCTGTAACAGCAGCTTTAAACCCAGTGCTAATGGGTACTTAATATTCACAATTACTACAGAGTTGTAAATGACACCTGCCCTCAAAAAATATCCAGGTGTAGGTAATGGCCACAGGAATTCAGAACACGGCAAATTTTTCAAGGAAACAATTTGAAGAGGTAAGTTTTTCTGTTCAACTTTAAAAAAAAAGAAAAGAAAACGGACGTGGATTAAAAGCTCAATATCGGGAAGTATTAGATGCATGCAAATCTAAACTACGCAAAGGTATCACCACCCAACACTCCAAATGCCATCAGTAAAAAGTCTACAAACAATAAATGCTGAAGGGGTTTTAGAGGACTGTGTACCCTCTAGTTGCTGGTGGGATGTCAACTGGTATCAGCCAGTAGTGAGAACAGAATGGAGGTGCGTTTAAAGGTAAAAATTAGACTACCATATGATCTAGTAGCCCACTGCTGGGCCTATCCCCGGAGAAGACCAGAATCCAAAAGACACAGGCTGGCAATCCTGCACTGCATCAATATTTAGCATAGCCAAGAGTTGGAAGAAACCAAAATGTCCATCAACAGATGAATGCCCAAAGAAGAACTGGTCCATGTACACAATGGAATATTCAGCATGGAAAAGAATGAAACACTGCTCTTTGCAGCACCATAGATGAGCCTAGAGATAATCACAGAACATGAGGTAAGTCGGAAAGCAGATGACAAATATCCTCTGATATCACTTGTAGGTGTTACCTAACAACTGACACAAATGAACATATTTCCACAGAGAAAGACACTCACGGACTTGGAAAACAAACTATGGTTTTGTCAAACGAAAGCTGGGAGGAATGGATAAATGAAGATTAGGGTTACCATACGTATACAAATACATATTAAATACATATCTCAAAAAGACCAACCATATACCAAGGAAGGTCTACTGAACGCCGTGTAATAATTTATACGGGGGCTTCCCTGGTGGCGCCATGGTTAAGAATCCGCCTGCCAGTGCAGGGGACACGGGTTCGATCCCTGGTCCAGGAAGATCCCACATGCTGCAGAGCAAATAAGCCCGTGCACCACAACTACTGAGCCTGCGCTCTAGAGCCCAGGAGCCACAACTACTGAGCCCATGTGCCACAACTACTGAAGCCCGCATGCCTAGAGACCATGCTCTGCAACAAGACAAGCCACTGCAGGGAGAAGCCCGTGCAGCGCAATGGAGAGTAGCCCCCACTCACCGCAACTAGAGAAAGCCCACATGCAGCAGCGAAGAGCCAACTCAGCCAAAAATAAATAATTAAATTAAATAAATTTATTAAAAAAATAATAGTAATTTACATGGGAAGAGGATCTGCACATGAATAGATATATATAATATTCAATTGAACCTGATTGTGCACACCTGGAACAAACACTATTCTAATCATTACCCCAATTTAAAAAATTAAAACCACGAACAACAATTAATGAGACATAAACTTATTGGGGTTATCCCTGGCACATTCCATTCTAATTTACAACCTAGGAAAACCACTTTCAGGAAGGCTCTTCTGCCCTAATAACCAGATTTGGGAATGGAGAAATGCTGCCGCCTGGTGGCCGTTTCCCACAACAGCAGCTTTAAACACAGGGCTAACGGTCACTTAAGATTCACAGGAATTGTAGGGCTGTCAATGACACGTGTCGTCAAAAAATGTCCTGGGTAGGTAATGGCCAAAAAAGTTCACAACACAGAGAATTTTTCAAGAAAACAATTTGAAGAGGTAAGTTTTACTCACTCTTTTATTTCCAAAAAAAAGAGGAACATGGATAAAAGCTCAATATCAGGCATTATTGGTTGGATGCAAATCCAAACTACAAAAAGATGTCACCACCCAATATTCAAAATGCCATCAGTAAAAAGTCTACAAACTATGAATGCTGACGGGTGTGTGGAGAAATGCATACCCGCTATGCTGTTGGTTGGAAGTAAACTGGTAACAGCTAATTAGGAGAAGAGAATGGAGCTGCATTTATAAGGTAAAAATTGAGCTACCATATGATGCGGCCGATCCCCTAATGGGCCTATACCTTAAGAAGACCAGAATCGGAAAGACACAGACAGGCAAACATGCACTGCAGCAATATTTACAATAGCCTAGACATGCAAGCAAACAAGATGTCCATCAACAGACAAATGGACAAAGAAGAAGTAGTGTATGTACCGATTTGAATATTAGCCTCGGAATAAAATGAACAATGCCATTTTCATGACTACAGATGAGCCTAGAAATAATCATATTAGGTCAAGTAAGTGAAAAGGCAATCACAAATATCCCATGATATCATTTATAGATGTTATCCTAAGATTGCTACCAATGAACATATTTCCACAGAGAAAGACACTCACAGACTTATAAACAAACTAATGGTTAACCAAAATGAAAGGTGGGAGGATCGGTAAATTAGGATTATGGGGGTAACATACATATACTAATATATGTTAACATACATACATTAACGTATGTTAAATGTCTATAAACATATAAACTATATGAATTATATAATCTCCAATATATATAAAGTATATAATGACCAAACACCTACCAAATACCAAGGGAGGTCTACTCAACACTCTGTAATAACATACATGGTAACAGGATCCGAAGATGAACAGATATATGTATGAATAATTGACCAGATTCTGTACTGCCAGACAATCACAAGACTCTAATCAAAATTACTCCAGTCAGAAATATAAATTCAATGTAAAAAACCAACATAAGTAAGGAGAAATAAACTGGGGGTTTGTCTGAGCACATTCTACTCTAATTTACAACCGAGAAACACGACGTCCAGGAAGACTCTGTTGCCCTAGTAACAAGAGTTGAGAACGTAATAATGCTGCCGCTTTGTGGCTGTTTCCCACAGCAGCAGCTTTCAACACGGTGCTAATGGTCACTTAACATTCACAAGGACTGCAGGGCTGTAAATGACACCTGCCCTCAAAAAATGCCCTGGGGTAGGGAATAGCCAAGAAAATTCAACACCTGACAAATTTTTCAAGAAGTCAATATGAAGAGGGAAGTTGTACTCACTCTTTAAAAAACAAGAAAAATAGAAAGAAAAGGACATGCCTAAGGTGCAGTATAAGGAATTATTAGACGCATGCAAATCAACCTCCGAAAAGGTTTCACCGCACACCAGTCAAATGACCATCAGCCAAAAGTCTACAAACTATAAATGCTGAAGGGGTTTTAGAGAACTGTGTACCTTCTAGCTGCTGGTGGGATGGAATGTGGTAACAGCACTAATGAAAATAGAATGGAGGTGCTTTAAAAGGTAAAAATTGAGTTACCATATGATCCGGCAGGGCACCTTCTGGGCCTATAAATTAAGACCACCAGAATCGGAAAGACAGAAGCAGGCAAATGTGCACTGCAGCAATATTTAAATAGCCAAGACATGGAAGCAAAAAAAGGTCCATGAACAGATAAATGGACAAAGAACAAGTGGTATATGTACAGAATGGAATATTAGCCATGAAAAAAATAAAACAATGCCATTTGCAGCACCACAGATGAGGCTAGAGATAATCACACAACTTGAAATAAGTCAGACAGCAAGAGACACATATCCTATGATATCACGTATAGGTGATTCCGGAAAATTGATATTAGTGAACTTATTTCCACAGAGAAGGACAGTCACGTATTCAGAACACAAACTTGTGGTTAACCAAGCGGAAAGGTGTGACGAATGTATAACGCAGGATATTGGGTTTTAACAGACATATGCTAATATTTATAAAATATAGAATCACCAAACACATACCAAATAGCAAGAGAGGTCTACACAACATTCTGTAAAGCCTATATGGAACAGGATCCAAACATGAAAAGATATATGTATAAATGAAACAGATTCTGTACACCTAGAACAAACACAACATTGCAATCAAATTTGCTCTGATAAAAATGAAAATTAAACTAAGAATACCAACAACAAATAAGTAGCCATAAGTTTTGGGGGGTTTGTCCTGGCGCATTCCACTCTAATTTACAACCTACAAACAGGACTTCCAGGAAGGCTCTGTTGCCCTAGTAACCAGAGGTGGGAATATAGACATGCTGCCGCCTTGTGGCCGTTTCCTGCAACAGCAGCTTTAAACCTAGTGCTAATGGTAACTTAATATTCGCAATTACTACAGAGTTGTAAATGACACCTGCTCATAAAAAATATTCTGGTGTAGGTAATGGCCACAGGAATTCAGAACACGGCCAATTATTCAAGGAAACAATTTGAAGAGGTAAGTTTTTCTGTTTTAGTAAAAAAAAAAAAAAGAAAACGGACTTGGATTAAAAGCTTAATAACGGGAAGTATTAGACGCATGCAAATCCAAACTACCAAAAGGCATCACCTCCCAACACTGAAAACGCCATCAGTACAAAGTCTACAAACAATAAATGCTGATGGGGTTTTAGAGAACTGTGTACCCTCTAGATGCTGGTGGGATTTCAACTGGTAACAGCCAGTAGTGAGAACAGAATGGAGGTGCGTTTAAAGGTAAAAATTGAACTATCATATGATCTGGTAGGTCCACTGCTGAGCCTATCCCCTGAGAAGACCGGAATCCAAAAGACACAGGCTGGCAATCCTGCACTGCATCAATATTTAGCATAGCCAAGAATTGGAAGAAACCAAAATGTCCATCAACAGATGAATGCACAAAGAAGAACTGGTCCATGTACACAATGGAATATTCAGCATGGAAAAGAATGAAACACTGCTCTTTGCAGCACCATAGGTGAGCCTAGATATAATCACAGAACATGAGGTAAGTCGGAAAGCAGACGACACATATCCTGTGATATCACTTCTAGGCGTTAACTAACAACTGACACAAATGAACGTATTTCCACAGAGAAAGACACTCACAGACTTGGAAAACAAACTATGGTTATGTAAAAGGAAAGCTGGGAGCAATGGATAAATGAAGATTAGGGTTAGCATACGTATACAAATACATATTAAATACACATATCAAAAAGACCAACCATATACCAAGGGAGGTCTACAGAACACGCTGTAATAATTTACACGGGGGCTTCCCTGGTGGCGCCATGGTTAAGAATCCGCCTTCCAGTGCAGAAGACACGGGTTCGATCCCTGGTCTGGGAAGATACCACATGCTGCAGAGCAACTAAGCCCGTGCTCCACAAGTACTGAGCCTCGGCTCTAGAGCCCACGAGCCACAATTACTGAGCCCACGCACCAGAACTACTGAAGTCCGCACACGTAGAGACCGTGCTCTGCAACAAGAGAAGCCACTGCAATGAGAATCCCGTGCACCGCAATGGAGAGTAGCCCCCGCTCACAGAAAGTAGAGAAAGCCCACATGCAGCAACGAAGATCCAACTCAGCCAAAAATAAATAATTAAATAAAATAAATCTATTAAAAAAATAATAGTAATTTACATAGGAAGAGGATCTGCACATGAATACATATATATAATGTTCAATTGAACCTGATTGTGCACACCTGGAACAAACACTATTCTAATCATTACCCCAATTTAAAAAATTAAAACCACGAACAACAATTAATGAGACATAAACTTATTGGGGTTATCCCTGGCACATTCCATTCTAAGTTACAACCTAGGAACACGACCTTCAAGAAGGCTCTGCTGACCTAGTACCAGTTTTTGGAAGGAAGAAATGCTGCCGCCTGGTGGCCGTTTCCCACAATAGCAGCTTTAAACTCAGGGCTAACCGTCACTTAAGATTCACAGCAATTGTAGAGCTGTAAATGACACGTGTCCTCAAAAAATGTCCTGGGTAGGTAATGGCCAAAATGTTCACAACACGGAAAATTTTTCCAGAAAACAATTTGAAGAGGTAAGTTTTACTCACTCTTTTATTTCCAAAAAAAAGAGGAACATGGATAAAAGCTCAATATCAGGCATTATTGGTTGGATGCAAATCCAATCTACAAAAAGATGTCGCCACCCAATATTCAAAATGCCGTCAGTAAAACGTCTATAAACTATGAATGCTCACGTGTCTGTGGAGAAATGCATACCCACTATGCTGTTGGTTGGATGTAAACTGGTAACAGCTAATCATGAGAACAAAATGGAGCTGCATTTAAAAGGTAAATATTGAGCTACCATATGATGCAGCCGATTCCCTAATGGGCCTATCACCTAAGAAGACCAGAATCTGAAAGACACAGACAGGCAAAGATGCACTGCAGCAATATTTACAATAGCCAAGACATGCAAGCAAACAAAATGTCCATCAACAGATAAATGGGCAAAGAAGAAGTGGTATATGTACCGAATTGAATATTAGCCCCGGAACAAAATGAGCAGTGCCATTTTCATGACTACAGAGGAGGCTAAAATAATCATATTACGTCAAGTAAGTCAAAAATGAATGACAGATATCCCATGATATCATTTATAGATGTTATTCTATGATTGCTACCAATGAACATATTTCCCCAGAGAAAGACACTCACAGACTTATAAACAAACTAATGGTTAACTTATAAACAAACTAATGGTTATAAGACACTCACAGACTTATAAACAAACTAAAAAATGAAAGGTGGGAGGATCGATAAATTAGGATTATGGGGGTAACATACATATACTAATGTATGTTAACATACATATACTAATGTATGTTAAATGTCTATAAACATATAAACTATATGAATTATATAATCACCAATACATATAAAGTATATAATGACCAAAACCTACCCAATACCAAGGGAGGTCTACTCAACACTCTGTAATAACATACATGGTAACAGGATCCGAAGATGAACAGATATATGTATGAATAATTGACCAGATTTTGTACAGCCAGAAAATCACAACACTCTGATCAAATTGACTCCGATAAGAAATATAAATTATATTTAAAAAAACAAACATAAGTAAGGAGACATAAACTTCTTGGGGGTTTGTCCGAGCACATTCCACTCTAATTTACAACGAAGGAACAGGACGTCCAGGAAGACTGGGTTGTCCTAGTAACAAGAGTTGAGAACGGGGCTTCCCTGGTGGCGCAGTGGTTGAGAATCTGCCTGCCAATGCAGGGGACACGGGTTCGAGCCCTGGTCTGGGAAGATCCCACATGCCGCGGAGCAGCTAAGCCCGTGAGCCACAATTACTGAGCCTGCGCGTCTGGAGCCTGTGCTCCGCAACAAGAGAGGCCGCGATAGTGAGAGGCCCGCGCACCGCGATGAAGAGTGGTCCCCACTTGCTGCAGCTAGAGAAAGCCCTTGCACAGAAACGAAGACCCAACACAGCCATAAATAAATAAATAAATTAAAAAAAAAAAAAAAAAAAAAGGAGGTGTCTAAATTTAAAAAAAAAAAAAAAAAAAAAAAAAAAGAGTTGAGAACGTAGAAATGCCGCCCCCTTGTTGCTATTTCCCACAACAGCAGCTATAAACAGTGTGCTAATGGTCACTTAATACTCACAAGGACTGCAGGGCTGTAAATGACACCTGCTCTCAAAAAATATCCTGGGGTCAGGAATGGACATTAATATTCAAAGCCCGGCAAACTCTCGAGAAGACAATTTTAACAGGTAAATTTGCTCACAGTGTTTTTCTTTTTTTTCTTTTTAAAGGTACATGAAAAAGTGCTCAACATCAAGAATTTTTAGAGACATGCAATTTTAAACTACAGAAAGGTATTACCTCACAGTAGTCTGAATGGCCATCAGAAAAAAAATGTCTGCAAACCATAAATGCTGAATGCGTTTCCTAGAATGTGTACCCTCCTCTGCTGTTGCTGGGTTGTAAACTGGTAACAGCCACTAATCAGAACAGAATGAAGGTGCCTTGAAAAGGTAACAATTGAGCTACCATATGATCCTGCCGAACCACTAATGGGCCTATAACCCGAGAAGACCAGAATTCAGAAAGACACAGGCACCCAAACGTGCACTGCAGTGATACTTAAAATAGCCAGACATAGATGCAACGAAAATGTCCATCTACGGATGAATGGACAAAGAAGAAGTGGTACATGTACAGAATGGAATATTAGCCATGGAAAAGATGACACAATGCCTTTTGCAGCACCGCAGATGAGCCTAGAGTTAATCATACTACATAAAGTAAGTCAGAAAAAGAAAGACAAATATCCGATGATATCATTTACTGGTGTTATCTAAAAATTGATACCCATGAGCATATTTCCACAGAGAAAGACCCGTACAGACTTAGAAAAAGGTGAAAGGAATGGAACAATTAGAAGGTTGGGGGTTAACATACATTTAATAATACATATAAAATATATATATCAAGAAGGACCTACTGGATGCCAAGGGAGGTCTGATCAATGCTCTGTAATGACCAACATGGGAACTAATCTAAACTTGATTAGATATATGTATATGTATGAATGATCCAGATTTTGTACACCTAGAATAAACAAAACATTGTAATGTTTACAATGTATTTTTACAAATTTGTTTTTACAAATTTTTACAAAAAAAAATTTACAAATTTACTCTGATAAGAAATAAAAATTAAATTAAACAAGAAGTAATGTGACACAAGCTTTTGGGTATTTGTCCTGGCATTTTCCACTCTAATTTACAACCTAGGAACAGGAGTTCCACTGAGACCCTGTTTGCCCTAGCTATCAAGTTGAGTATGAATAAATTCCGCTGCCTTGCTGCCCTTTCCTGCAACTGCAACTTTAAAACCAATGCTTATGGGTTCTTAATATTCACAAGGTCTGTAGGGCTGTAAATGACACCTGCAATCAGGAAATTTCCAGGGGTAGGTACGCAAAAAAAAATTCAGAAGAAACAGACTTTCAGGATCCTATTTCAATCGGTAAATTTTACTCACACTGTATAAAAGAAAAGCACTTGGAAAGATGCTCTAATTCGTGTTTATTAGCGGCATGGAAATCAAAACTACAATGAGGGATCACTTCACGTGAGTCAGAATAGCCATCATCGAAAAGTCTACAAATAATAAATGCTTGAGAGTTTGTAGAAAAAAGGGAACCCTCCTATGCTGCTGTTGGGATCTAAGGTGGTAACAGCCACTATAGAGAACAGTATGGAGGTGCCCTTACAAGGTAAAATTAGAGCTGCCATATGATCCAGCAGTCCCACTCCCAGGCGTATATCAAGAGAAAACCAGAATTGGAAAACCCACATGCACCCATATGTGCACTGCAGCACAATTTACAATGTCTAAGACATGGAAGCAACCAAACTATCCATCGGAAGATGGATGGATAAAGAAGTGGTACATGTTCACAGTGAAATATTACTCAGAAATGAAAAAGAATGAAAGAATGCCGTTTGCAGCATAATGGATGGACCTAGAGATAATCATACTAAGTGAAGTCAGAAAGAGAAAGTCAAATATCATATGATACCACTTATAGGTGAAATTTAAAAATTGATACCAATGAACTAATTTACAATAGAGAAACAGGAACTTTCCTGGTGGTCCAATGGTTAAGAATCTTAGCTTCCACTGCAGGGGGTGTGGTTTCGATCCCTGGTGTTGGGAGAAATAATATCCCGCATACCTCGCAGTGCAGCCAAAGAAATAAAAGAGAGAGAAACAGACTCACAGACTTAGAAAACAAACTTATGGTTACCCAATGAGAAAGGTGGGGGGAAGGAATAAATCAGGAGGTTGGGAAAAACATTTACACACTAACACATATAAAATAGGTAATCAACAAAGACCTACTGTATAACAAAGGGAAGTCTACTCAACACTCTCCAATAATCTATATGGGAAAAGAATCTGAAGATGAATAGACATATGAATATACACAACTGAACAAGATTCTGTACGCCTACCACAAACACAATATGTTAAATCAACTTTACTCCAATAAAAAAGAAACATTAAATTAAAAAAAAACAAGAAATAACAAAACACAAGATTTTGGGTGTTTGTTCTGGCACAGTCCACACTCATTTACAATCCAGGTGCCCGTCTTCCACAGTGGCTCTGGTTACCCAAGTAACCAGAGAGGGGCATGAAGGAAATCCAACTGCTTGTGCCCATTTCCACAATAGCAACTTTAAAACATGTGCTTATGGGCACTTAATATTCACAAGGACTGCCAGGGTGTAAATGACACCTGCCCTTAACAAATGTCCTGTGGTAGTTATCGAAAAAAAATTCAAAATAGTCAGACTTTCAAAAAGCCAATGTCAACTGTAACTTTTTCTCACAGTGTTTAAAAAAAGCACATGCAAAGATGCTCAACATCTCGAATTATAAGACACATGCAATCAAACCTACAACAAGGTACCACCTCGCACAGTCAGAATGGCCATCATCAAAAAGTCTATGAACCATAAATGCTGGAGAGGATGTGGAGAAAAGGGAACGCTCCTATGCTGTTGGTGGGATGTAAGCTGGTAACAGCCATTATAAATAGCACAGTAAGATGCCTTTAAAAAGTAAAAATAGAGTTACCATATCATCCAGCAGTCCTGCTTCTGGGAGTACATCTGCAGAAAACCAGAATTCGAAAAGACAAATGCACCCAAACCCAAACATGCACTGCATCACTATTTACAATAGCCAAGACATGGCAGCAACCAAAATGTCCATCAACAGATGAATGGACAAAGAAAAAGTGGTACATGTACGTAATCGATTATTACTCAGAAATGAAAAAGCATGATCATATCTAGGTCCATCCCTGTTGCTGCAAATGGCATTATTTCATTCTAAGTGAAGTAAGTCAGATAGAAAAGGACAAATATCACATGATATCCCTTATAGGAGTCTAAAAAATGATAGAAATGAACGAATTTATAAAACGGAAACAAACCGACAGACTTCAGATATCCTTTAGGGAGAAAAGTTTTTAAATCTGTTACCGATCATTAAATGTCACCCTGAAAAAATTAAGCAATAAATAACATTGTAAAGGTATTAATCCTCCTCAAATTAACCTATACCAGGCATTAGCAAACTAAACCTGCAGATCACATCCAGCCTATCACGTTCTTTTGTAAATTAAATTTAATGAATGACCCACAAAAAAACCCACAATGAGACATCACGTCACACCTCTCAACATGGCTATTATTCCAAAGTCTACAAATATGAAATGTTGTTCATGACATGGAGAGAAGGGAATCCTAGTACACTGTTGGTGGGATTGTAAATTGGTACAACCACTATGAAAACAATATGGAGGTCCTGAAAAAAGCTAAAAGTAGAATTATCATATTAGCCAACAATTCCACTGCTTGGTATATGTCCAAAGAAAATGAAGACACCAATTTGACAAGATACATGCATCCCAATGTTCATAGCAGCATTATTTACAATTGCCAACATATGGACGCAAACTAAATGTCCATCAACAGATGAGTGGATAAAGAAGATGTGGTATGTATACACAATAGACTATTACTCAGCCATTAAAAAGGATCAAATTCTGCCACTTGCAACAACATGGATAGGCCTACACTATTTATACCTACTTAAATAAGTTAGAGAAAGGCAAATAGTCTATGTTCTCACTTCTCTGTGGAATCTAAAAAATGCAAGAAAGGAATGTATAGAACAAAATAGAAATAGACTCACAGAGAACAAATTAGTGGTTACTGGTGGGGCGAGTGAAGGGGGAGGGAAAGACAGTAGTTTGTTTCTCTAAATCCAATACTCCTATGTATGAAATAAACAAACAAGGATATATAGTACAACATAGGGAAATATAGCCATTATTTTGTAATAACTTTAAGTGGAGCATGATCTATAAAAATATCAAATCCATATGTTGTAGCACTGAGACTCATGTAATATTGTAAATCAACTATACTTCAATTTAAATAATCCCTAGGGTGGCTGAATGGATTAAAGAAAGTTCAGTTACATACTGTGTACAAGAGATTCATGTTAACTTTAAATCCATATATAGCATAAAATTGAATGATTAGAAAAAAGATACTCCATGAAAATGATACTTGCCTGACTAGTCTATTATCAGGCAAAAAAGACTTGAAGTCAAACCTCTCAAAGGCAAGAAGGTTATCATATAATGATAAAGGGATTAATTCATCAAGAAATTATCACATTAAAGCAATTATACTCCAATAAAGATGTTAAAAAAAAAGAAATTATCACTATTATAAATATGTATGTATCCAACATTGGAGCCTCTCAACATATAACAATTGATATCAAATGAACCTAACAGACATATACAGTACATTCCACTCGACAGCAGCAAAATTTCCATTTTTCTTAAGTACACAAAGAACATTTCCTAGGGTAGGTCATATGTTAAGCCACAAAACAAGTCTTCAAAATCCAAGAATACTGAAATCATATCAAGTGTCACTTCCAACCACAATGGCATGAAACTGAAATTCAATATTAAAAAGAAAAATTGAAAATTCAAGAACACTTAGGAATTCAACAATAAGCTCCTGAATAGCCAATGCATACAGGAATAAATCAAAAGGGAAATTAAAAAAAAATCTTAAACAAAATTGAAAATACAAAGTACCTAAATTTATGGAATACAAGAAAAACAGTGCTATTCAAAGAGCTATGTTTACAGTAATAAATGCATATATTTAAAAAACATTCTTGAGAGGGGATCAAGATGATAGAGTAGGAAGATACTGAGCTCCCCTCCTGCCATGGACACACCCAAATTACAACAATCTACACGGAAATTATCTCTGAGAATGACCTGAAGACTAGCACAGAATATTTCCACAACTAAAGATATAAGGAAGGAGAAACCACAAGGCAGGTAGAAGCACTGGGAACACAGTCTAGTTGGAACCCACACCTCGAGCACAGTGACCCACAGCTGGAAGATATCACAATTGCATAGGTCCTCCACATGGAGGGAAGGGTCTGAGCCCTGCATCAGGCTGCTCAGCCCAGGGTTCCTGCACTGGGAAGAAAAGAACACAGCAGGTGTGGCTTTGAAAACCTGCAGGGCTTACTTTCAGGAAAGCTGGAGGCTAAAGAAAACTGAGACTTTGCTCTCATAGGGCACACACAAATCTCACACGTTTTCAGTCCCTGTGCAGAGCCAGTAGTGTGAAAGACACCTGGGTCAGACCCACTTGCTAATCTCGGATAGCTTCTTGGAGAGGCAAGAGGCAGCTGAGACTCCTGCTAGGAATTGAGACATTGGCAAGCAACATTTTAGAGTCTTCCCTGGAACTGATTAGAATCAGGGGCCTGCCCCCATCGACCAACATGCCCATAGCACTGCTGCACCACAAGGCCTCACGACCAGACACACTGGGGGCCTACCCTGTCCGCCTGTGCACCTGGAGCACCACACAGCCACCCATAACGGAGGGCTGCCATGGCTACCAGCACACCCACGGCAGTCACATACTTCAGGGCCTCACAGCCATTTAGGCCAGGGTCCAACCCCACCTATCAGCTTGTCCACAGTAGCTGGCCCTGCCGTAAGAGAAAGGTGTGTGCAGCCCACACAGGGGACACCCCTGGAGCATGTGGCTCTGCTGGCCAGAGGACAATGTGCTGCTGGGCCCTATCAGTCATCTCTTATATAAGGTCACTTCTCTGAGACCAGGGAATGTAACAACCTAAACCTAATGAGTAGAAAAGCACAGAGAATTAGGAAACATAAGGAAATAGAGGAATATATTACAAATGAAGTAACAAGACACGACATCAGAAAAAGAACTAAATAAAACAGGGATAAGCATTCTACCTGAAAAAAAAAGTGTTCACAGTAATGATTATAAAGATGCTCACCCAACTCAGAAGAATAGATGGACATAGTGAGAATTTCAACAAAGAGTAATAAAATGTCAAAAAGAACCAAACAGGGCTTCCCTGATGGCGCAGTGGTTGGGAGTCTGCCTGCCAGTGCGGGGGACACGGGTTCGAGCCCTGGTCCGGGAGGGTCCCGCGTGCCGCGGAGCGGCTGGGCCCGTGGGCCACAACTGCTGAGCCTGCGCGTCTGGAGCCTGTGCTCCGCAGAGGGAGGGGCTGCGACAGTGAGAGGCCCGCGCACCGCGATGAAGAGTGGCCCCCGCTCACCGCAAAAGAGAAAGCCCTCGCACAGAAACGAAGACCCAACACAGCCAAACATAAATAAATAAATTAATAAATTAAAAAAAAAAAAAAGAACCAAACAGCTGAAAAATACAATAAATGAGATTAACACACACACACACACACACACTCACATATGAGGGAAGCAAAATTATATTATATGATACAGAAGAACAGATCAGTGAAATGGAAACAGAGTAGTGAAAATCACCCAAGCTTAATAGCACGAAGAAAAAAGAAGTAAGACTATAGGTAAAGGGACCTCTGAGACAACATCAAGAATATTCACATGAGCATTACAGGGGTCCCAGAAAGAGGAGAAGAGAGAAAGGGGCAGAGAACTTATTAGAGGATATAGTAACTGATAACTTTCCTAACCTGGGGAAGGAAACACACATCCAGGTCCAGGAAACACAGAGTCCCAAACAAGATGAAGACAAACAGGTCCAAACCAAGACATATTATAACGTGCCAAAAATTTAAGGTAAAGAGAGACCAAAGAAGCAGTGAAATAAAAGCATCTAGTTATGTTCAAGGTATTCCCATAAGACAGTCAGCTGACTTTTCAGCAGACTTTGCAGGCTAGGAAGGAATGACAGGATATATTCAATGAGCTAAAAGGAAAAAGCCTATAACAAGAATACTCTACCAGCAAGATTATGATTCAGAATTGGAGAGGGCTTCCCTGGTGGCACAGTGGTTGAGAATCTGCCTGCCAATGCAGGGGACATGGGTTCGAGCCCTGGTCCAGGAAGATCCCACATGCCGCGGAGCAACTATGCCTGTGCGCCACAACTACTGAGCCTGTGGTCTAGAGCCCGTGAGCCACAACTACTGAAGCCCGCGCACCTAGAGCCTGTGCTCTGTAACAAGAGAAGCCACCGCAATGAGAAGCCCACGCACCACAACGAAAAGTAGCCCCCGCTGGCCAAAATTAGAGAAAAGCCCGTGCGCAGCAACGAACACCCAATGCAGCCAAAAATAAATAAATAAGTAAATTTAAGGGGGAAAAAAAAACAATTGAAGGAGAGATTAAGAGTTTCCCAGACTAACAAAAGCTAAAAGAGTTCATCACTAATAAAACAGCCTTATAAGCAATGTGGAAGGAATTTACTTAAGCTTAAAAGAAGTCTCACTAATTATTGATAGTAACAAGAAAACAAACAAAAGTAAAAAAATCTCACGGCAAAAAGTATACATAGAGTAAGGGTAGTAGATCAAACACTTATTAAGCTTCTGTAAAGAATAAAAGACAGGAGTAGTATGTTTTTTAAAAAGAGAGGGCCCAAATAAATCAGAAATGATAGAGATGAAGTTACAACAGACACCACAGAAATACAAAGTATTCTAAGAGATTATGACAAACAACTATACACCAACAAATGGGACAACCGAGAAGAAATGGATAAATTCCTAAAAACATAAATCTTCCACGATTGAGTTAGCAATAAATAAAAAATCTAAACAGATCAATTACTAGAAATGAAATCAATCAATAATCAAAAAACTCCCAATAAATAAATGTCCAGGACCAGGTGGCTTTACTAATAAATTCTACCAAACATTTAAAGGACAGTTAACATCTGTCCTTCTCAAACTATTCCAAACAATTGATGAAGGAGTGCTTCCAAACTTATTTTCTGAGGCCAGCATCACCCATATATTAAAACCAGATAAACACACTATCAAAAAAGGTAAATTACAGACCAATATCCCTGATGAACATAGATGCAAAAACCCTCAACAAAATATTAGTAAACTGAATTCAACAATACGCTAAAAGAACCATACACCATGATCAAATGGATCATCTCAGCAATGCAGAATGATTCAGTCTATGCAGATCAATTAAGTGACAAACCAGATTAGCAGAACAAAGAATAAAATCATATGATCAACTTCATACCTCCAGCAGAGGATCTGGCAAAATTCAACAAAATGCAATATTTGAATTATGATAAAAACTCTCAATAAGGTGGGTATAGAGGCAACATACCTTTTTATAAAAAAGGACAGGGACTTCCCTGGCAGTCCAGTGGTTGGGAATTCGCGATTCCACTGCAGTGGGTGTGGGTTCAATCCCTGGTCAGGGAACTAGGGTCCCCCATGCTGTGCGATGTGGCCTGAATGAATGAATGAATGAATAAATAAATATAAAGGGGATATAGGACAAAAGCAGACCTAATATCATACTTAATGGTGAAAAGCTGAAAGCATCTCCTCTAAGAACAGGAACAAGACAATGATGCCTACTCTCACCACTTTTATTCAACACAGGATGAATAGTTCTAGCCACAGCCAAAAGACAAAAATAAAAGTAAAAAATAGGATCTAACTTGTAAAGGAAGTAGAACTGTCACTGTTTGCAGATGACATGATAATATGTAGAGAAAACCCTAAAGATCTCACCATCAAATTATTAGCACAAATAAACTCAGTAAATTTGAAGTATACACAATTTTTTTCTTTTTATTAATTAAGGTTTTTGGAGTATAGTTGCTTTACAATGTTGTGTTAGTTTCTACTATACAGCAAAGTGAAGCACCTATACATATACATATATCCCCTCTTTTTTGGATTTCCTTCCCATTTAGGTCACCACAGAGCACTGAGTAGATTTCCCTGTGCTATACAGTAGGTTCTCATTGGTTATCTATTTTACACATAGTATCAATAGTGTACATCTGTCCATCCCAATCTCCCAATTTCTCCCATCCCCCCTTTTCCCCCCTTCGTGTCCATACGTTTGTTCTCTACATCTGTGTCTCTATTTCTGTTTTGCAAATTAGATCATCTATACCATTTTTCTAGATTCCACAGATATGCGTTAATATACGATATTTGTTTTTCTCTTTCTGACTTCCTTCACTCTGTATGACTCTAGCTAGGTCCATCCACGTCTCTACAAATAACCCAATTTCGTTCCTTTTTATAGTTGAAAAATATTCCATTGTATATTTGTACCACATCGTCTTTATCCATTACTCCGTTGATGAACATTTAGGTTGCTTCCATGTCCTGGTTACTGTAAACAGTGTCACAGTGAATATTGGGGTGCATGTGTCTTTTTGAATTATGGTTTTCTCTGGGTATATGCCCAGTAGTGGGATTGCTGGGTCATATGGTAGTTCTATTTTTAGTTTTTTAAGGAACCTCCATACTGTTCTCCATAGGGGCTGTATCAATTTACCTTCCCACCAACAGTGCAAGAGGGTTCCCTTTTCTCCACACCCTCTCCAGCATTTATTGTTTGTAGATTTTATAATGATGGCCATTCTGACCGGTGTGAGGTGATACCTCACTATAGTTTTGATTTGCATTTCCCTAATAATTAATGGTGTTGAGCATCTTTTCATGTGCCCATTGGCCTTCTGTATGTCTTTTTTGGAGAAATGCCTATTTAGGTCTTCCACCCATTTTTTGATTGGTTTGCTTGTCTTTTTTGATATTGAGCTACATGAGCTGTTTGTATATTTTGGAGATTAATCCTTTGTCAGTTGCTTCATTTGCAAATATTTTCTCCCATTGTGAGTGTTGTCTTTTCGTCTTGTTTATGGTTTCCTTTGCTGTGTAAAAAAGCTTTTAAGTTTAATTAGGTCCCATTTTTTAATTTTTGTTTTTATTTTCATTGAAGTATACACAATTAATATACAGAGTTTTTCTCTGCTCTAATAACAAACTATCAGAGAAATTAAGAAAAAAATTTACAATTGTACCAAAAATAATAAAATACCTGGGAATAAATTTACCATGGAGGTGAAAGATTTATATATTAAAAATTATAAGATATTGATGAAGGAAATTGAAGATGACACAAATAAATGAAAAGATATCCCATGTTCTTGGATTGGAAGAATTAATCTTTTTAAAATAGGCCTATTACTCAAAGAAACCTACAGATTTAAAGCAGTCCCTATCAAAATACCCATGACATTGTTCACACACAGAACAAATAATCTCCAAATAAATATAGAACCACAAAATACCCACACTGCCAAAGCAATCCTGAGAAAAAAAGACGAAAGCTGGAGATAGCATGCTCCCTGACTACAAAGCTACAATAATCGCAAAAACAGACACACAGGTTAAGGGAATAGACTAGAGAGCCCAGAAAGGAACCCACACACTTATGGTGAAAAAATCTACCACCAAGGAAGCAAGAATATACAATGGAGAAAAGACAGTCTCTTCAATAAGTGGTGTTGTGAAAACTGGAGGGCTACATGTAAAATAATGAATTTAGAACATTTCCTCAAACAGACACAAAATTCAAAATGGATTAAGGACCTAAAGGTAATACACCAAACCATAAAACTTCTAGGAGAGAACATAGGCAGAACACTCTTTGACATAAATTGTAGCAATATTGTTTTGGGATCTGGCCTCTAAGGCAAAAGAAATAAAAGCAAAAATAAACAAATGGAAGCTAAATAAAATTTAAGAGCTTTTGCA